>NC_136265.1:82455886-82743386 GCF_964187855.1 Myxine glutinosa | reverse complement strand
TTATGCAATGTCGTGGCTTGGGATGAGAGCCACACCATTGCTTGAAAAGAATAAGTTGATATTCACTTGTTCTCGGAATCCAGATGCTAAAATTTTGTCTGATGTCATTCCAAAATTTGAAGCTATTTCAGTTATAACATCTCATCCTTATATCTGAATCCAGATCAAGAAAATATATATTTTGTTTTCGAGGGTTTTGTTCCAGCGGCCATGTTGGATGAGAGGCAAATTTTACCCGAACGGCATGAAAATTGATAAGAGGGAATCTCATTTCATGTACATGTAGAATTTTAATAATGCAGGGCGATTGAATGAAAATTGCATCATGCTCATTCGGTCACAAATGAAGTCCCATGATAGAATAGAAAATGCTTTCGAATTAAATTGGACTGTGGACTTTTTAAGAGAAGCAGCAGGTGCTTCGAAGCAGCAGATGCTTCTAAATAGCCTCTACCCCCCGCCCCACCCACCACCCCACCAAAAAGGCTGGTGGGTGGTTTGTGAACGATGTGGATGGTAGGGTGTGGTCCAGATCAGCATTATGCATGGGGATTTTTTTTGGGGGGCGGGGGGGGGGCTTTGTTGACCTGACTGACGGTTGGTCTTGTCTGTGGTGGGAATATGTCCTGGAGGTAAATGTTGCTGTTTTCTCTGAACCATCAGGCATGGCATGAGATGGCATTGCCCCTTGCCCATGAGATATCATATCTCAATTTTATTGTTTTATTACAAATCAATATTGATATTGCTACGGTTTTGAGATTTGTACAAGTGAGCTCAATAAAGGTTAAAGGTTGCCCCCCATAGATAGTCACACAAGCAACATGTAGCCTCGTTTGTAGTATAGTTATGTGTGAGAGTAGGCCCTTTCCAATGTTAATCCTGCGTTGTGTAAAGATAGGAGAATAGGTCCCACTTCTGCAAACCATTCTACCTCTACAGGCGCGATCCATTTCGCTGCCCTTTGCTTGCTCTCTAGTCGAGTTAACACGAGGTAGGCCTAAAAAGGTGGGGGCGGCGTTGAGGTCGGAGCGGCAGAGGCGATGACAGTAAGAATGAGACGCCAATCAGAGCTCAGAGGTGGCGGCGTCAGAGGGCGTGGTGAGAAGAGTTAGGTAAGTTACAGAAGGTTTGCGGGGCGGGCCGATATAACCCGATGCGCAAAGCCCTCAACAGGACTTGCAGAGGGAAGGATTGCAGAGGGAAGGACTTGCAGAGGGAAGGACTTTCCGGGGGAAGAGCACTTGCAGAGTAGAGGGAGAGGACTTGCATCACTCGCACTGTATGAACTTGACTATCACTAGAGATACGCGGGCGCAGCCAGGGCGTTTATAACGAACTTGCGCGTTTCAGCCAAGCGAGTGAACGAGGCTGCGTAACCACCCTTCGCCATAAAAGCCATCCCGCCTTTGCCATGAAAGCCCTCCCTGCCGTTCACCCCGATATATCGCCTTCACTCAAGAGACGCGCTGCGTAGCCCTGTCTTCGTCGATCACCATCTTCACGGACGTGCCGGGGACCATGGAGAGCTGCACGAGAACCATCCTTGGATGCGCTGGGGAACACCTGACCATCTGCAATACCCCGTGTGAGTGTGTAGATGGGCCTGTTGTCTTTGGGATAATTAAGCCTGTATAAGGATTGCTCTGTGTCTCTTCGTCCTGAACTGTATATACGTGTGATAACCATTAAATCAATCTGTTCTTCCTTTCTTCTGAATTCGATCGTTCCCGTGATTTCTCCATTGACTAAGCGTGGCACGAATAAGATCGCTCCAATCGGGTTCCACTGTCTATAACTGCGTGGATCACGTGTACACAAACCGCTCGGCGTACTCCAACCACACGTGGTTCGTGTGAGGCTTGTTTCCTCGCTTCCAGGGCAGCGCGAGTACTTAGGTACGAGCGAGTATTTGGTCCCGAAACCCTATTTTGCGCTGTCCGGAAGGGACGTAATCGGTCTCGATTCACGCCAGGTCAGTAAAGACAAGGGGATTAATCCCCCCTTGTTAAGGGCAGAAGGCCGGCGAGAGAACCGCAACAATATGTTATGTATGTAATATCACCATTGTAAGGCGCTAAGGAAACAGCAATTAGAGATTGTGGATCTTCGTCAGGATGTCTTTTTCAGTGATTTAAGACTGACGTGTTGAAACAATTATGGTGCCTATACCATGTGATATATGACATTGAAGGAGCTGGGGCTCCCACGTCGATCGGAAGAATGGACGCGACAAAAAGCTGGAATTCATCCGAGTTGCTTTAATCAAACCAAACACTCAGGTACTCTGAAAAGCCCGTTTATCGGGCAGCAATATATATACATATTATCCCGGAGCGTTTGCCCAGGAAAGGCGAGAGGGGGCGTGGCCCAGCGTCCTGGCTGTGGCCTGGCAAGTTGAGGGCGAGCCTGCCCGGGCATCCTGGACGAGCCCGGCATGGTGATCGCTCCGCGTCCTTGATAGGTGCAAGGCGATTGTGAAAACCCAGCGGTAGCCGCTACACACGTCCCCCCAGAATCGACTTGCACCGGCAGGGTCAATTTGAGGGGGGTCCTGATGACCCGGCCAAAGCGACCCCTGGCGGGTCGTGGGAGGGGGTCCGGTGTGGTGGTGGGCGGTCGAGTGGGGGGCACCGTGGACGGGGGGCGGCCTCGCCGAGGCGGAAGGGCCACCCGTGGTGGGTGGTCGACGTCCACGTGCGCCGGCTTGAGGCGGTCCACCACAATCCGGTCCGACCTGCCACCGATGTCGATGACGAACGACTTGTCGTCCCGTCGCAGCACCCGGAAGGGCCCGTTATACGGCGGCCGGAGTGGCCCCCGATGTGCGTCGTGACGCACAAAAACATACTCCGCTGTGCGAAGTGCTGGGGGGACGTAGGACTGGGGGTCACCGTGGTGGGATGTTGGCACGGGGGCAAACCGTCGGGCGGCCTCCTGGAGGTCCGAGCGCTGGTGAGCTGCGGACCAGGGACTGGTAGCGTCGGGCACGAATTCGCCCGGGACGCGTAGCGCCTGGCCATAGACAAGCTCGGCGGTGGATGCCTGGAGGTCTTCCTTGGGGGCCGTGCAAAGGCCCAAAAGGACCCACGGCAGCCGGTCGGCCCAACCGCCGTCTTGAAAGCCGGCCATGAGCGCGGCCTTCATGGAGCGGTGGAATCGCTCGCACAACCCGTTTGCTTGGGGGTGGTAGGCCGTAGTACGGTGGAGCTTGACCCCCAGGTTGCGGGCGACCGCGCCCCACAGCTCGGAGGTGAACTGTGGTCCGCGGTCTGACGAGATGTCCGCCGGTGCGCCGAAGCGGGCGACCCAGGTGGCGATGAAAGCCTGCGCCACGTCGGCGGTGGTGGTGGAGACGAGGGGAACGGCCTCCGGCCACCTGGTGGTCCTGTCCACCATGGTGAGCAGGTGTGTGAACCCCCGTGACGGGGGGAGGGGGCCCACCAGATCCACGTTGACATGGTCGAAACGTCGTTCGGGCACGGTGAAAGGTGCCAGCGGTACCTGGGTGTGTCGGTGGACCTTGGCCCGTTGGCAGGCCGTGCAGGTGCTGGTCCAATCGCGGACGTCCCGACGAAGGCCGTGCCAGACGAATCGCGCCGACACCAGCTTCTGGGAAGCTTTCCGGCCCGGGTGGGAAAGGCCGTGGAGGGAGGCGAAGATGCGGCGTTGCCAGGTGACGTGCACGATGGGGCGAGGCTGGCCTTGGGAGACGTCGCAGAGCAGGACAGTGTCCGCAAAGGGGATGTCGGCCAGGCGGAGGCCCGTGTCCGCCGCCCGGAGGGCTTGCACCGTGGTGTCGGTGGTTTGGTCCGCCGCCATAAGCGCAAAGTCCACGCCCAGGTGGACCGCGTTCGCGCTGGCCCGGGAAAGACAGTCGGCCACGGCGTTGTTTTTGCCGGCGACGTGCCGGATGTCCGTGGTAAACTCCGACACGGCGGAGAGGTGGCGCTGTTGGCGGGCCGACCACGGCTCCGTGACCTTGGCCATGGCGTAAACCAACGGCTTGTGGTCGACGAACGCCGTGAAAGGTCGGCCCTCCAGGAGGTGGCGGAAATGGCGGACGGCCAGGTGTAGACCGAGGAGCTCCCGGTCAAATGTGCTGTATTTGAGCTCGTTCGGCCGGAGCTGCCGGCTGAAAAAAGCGAGTGGCTGCCAAACCCCGTTCACCCATTGCTCATGTACGGCGCCCACCGCGTAGTCGGAGGCATCCGTGGTGAGGGCGATGGGAGCGTTGAGCACTGGGTGAGCGAGCAGTGTTGCGTCGGCGAGGGCCCGCTTTGAGCTTTGGAAGGCCGCATCCATTGCTGCGGACCAGGCGATGTCGTGCTTGGCCGGCTTGCCCCGGAGGGCTTCGTAGAGGGGCCGCATGAGTTGAGCAGCGCGGGGCACGAAGCGGTGATAAAAATTCACCATTCCCAGGAATTCCTGCAGGGCCTTTATGGTGCGGGGACGCGGGAACGTGGTGATGGCCTCGACCTTGGTTGGCAGCGGCACGGCCCCGTTCTTGGTGATGTGGTGGCCCAAAAAATCAACGGCCGTCGTGCCGAAGTGGCATTTGGCCGGGTTGACGATGAGGCCGTGCTCGCTGAGGTGCCCGAACAGTGTTCGGAGGTGGAGGAGGTGCTCGGCCCGGGACGTGCTGGTGACGAGGATGTCGTCCAGGTAAACGAAAAGGAACGGCAGGTCACGCAGCACGCCGTCCATCAAGCGCTGGAACGCCTGAGCCGCATTTTTGAGACCAAACGGCATCCGCAAGAATTCGAATAAGCCGAACGGCGTGATGACTGCCGTTTTAGGGACGTCGGCCGCCCTGACAGGTACCTGGTGATATCCCCGTATGAGATCAATTTTCGAAAAAATGACCCGTCCCGCCAGACGGGCGGAGAAGTCTTGGATATGCGGGATCGGGTACCTGTCGGGGGTGGTAGCGTCATTGAGACGGCGGTAGTCGCCACACGGGCGCCATCCACCCCCCGGCTTTGGCACGATGTGCAGTGGCGAGGCCCACGCACTATCGGAGCGCCGCACAATGCCGAGGTGCTCCAACGTGTCGAATTCGGCCTTCGCCACGGCGAGCTTGGGTGGGTCGAGGCGGCGGGCCCTGGCGTAGACCGGCGGGCCCGTGGTTGGTATGTGGTGCTCGATCCCATGCCGTACTGCGACGGCCGAAAACGTCGGCCGCGTGAGGGCCGGGAACTCCGTGAGCAGGCGAGCAAACTCGTTCGCCGCCGGGACGGCGCATGCCAGCTCGGTCGGCGCGGAGCTGCTCAATGTGCATACCAGGGAGCTGAAGGTTTCGGCGTTGATTAAACGACGCCGTTGGACGTCCACCAGCAGTCCGTGTGCGCAGAGGAAGTCGGCGCCTAGCAGAGCCATGGGCACGTTTGCGGTTACAAACGTCCAAGCAAAGCGTTGGCCGCCGAAGCAGAGGGTGACATTGCGCGGGCCGAAGGTGCGGATGGTCGATCCGTTGGCCGCAACCAAGGAGGGGCCGCAAACCGCGGATTGCCTGTCCTGGTCAGAGGCGGGTATGACGCTCAGTTGGGCGCCGGTGTCGCACAGGAAGCGCCGTCCGGATGCTTTATCCGTGATGAACAGTAAGTTGCCCGTGTGGCCGGCGCTCATGGCTGGTAATGAACGCCGGCCCGGCCGTTTCCCGGCCTGCCGAAGGTGCACGGGGGTCGGCATGTCCGGGCCTTCTGTCCGAACCTGGCATGATAGTAACACCACGCTTGGTCAGGTGGAGGCCCCGGTCGTCGTGCTGGAGGTGGTCGGCTCGGTGTAGCGGCCGCCAATTGCGTCGGCAGTTCGGTCGTCGACCGTGCCGGGTGCTCGGGCGCCATGGGTGTTGCGTCGGACGGCGGTGGGTCCCATGTCGCCGCTGCGATGCGCTGTCCTGCGGCGGAGATCTTGTCGGCTTCTCTGGCAAGGGCCTGGGGATCTGTGATCGTCGTGCTTGCCAGGGCGAGGCGTACCGGGTTAGGCAGCTGACGGAGGAACAGCTCCCGGAACAGGAATGCCGGAGAGTGCTCGCCGAGCAGTGAAAGCATGTCGTCCATTCGCTCGGAAGGGCGCGTGGCGCCGAGCTCGGGCAGGTCGAGCAGGCGCCGTGCGCGTTCCGCCAATGGGAGGATGAAAGCGTCGAGGAGAAGCTTCTTAATTGCGCCGTATTTGTCAGCGGCTGGCGGGCTCTCGAGGAGGCTCAGGGCGCGGGCCGTGGTGGCCGAACCGAGCGCTGTTACCACATGGTGGAAGCGGGTGTCGTCGGCCGTGATGCCTCGCAGGGCGAACAGGGAATCCGCCTGTGCAAACCAAACCGCCGCGTGAGCCTCCCTAGAAGGTAGGCAGTTTAAGGGCGACTGCCGTGTCCATGTCGGTAGGTCACCAATGAAGGAGCTGGGGCTCCCACGTCGATCGGAAGAATGGACGCGACAAAAAGCTGGAATTCATCCGAGTTGCTTTAATCAAACCAAACACTCAGGCACTCTGAAAAGCCCGTTTATCGGGCAGCAATATATATACATATTATCCCGGAGCGTTTGCCCAGGAAAGGCGAGAGGGGGCGTGGCCCAGCGTCCTGGCTGCGGCCTGGCAAGTTGAGGGCGAGCCTGCCCGGGCATCCTGGACGAGCCCGGCATGGTGATCGCTCCGCGTCCTTGATAGGTGCAAGGCGATTGTGAAAACCCAGCGGTAGCCGCTACAACATGACCATGATTTTACAAACTTGTACAGGTGATGTTGCACCTGTGATGAAAGTTTCCTATCATTCATATGAACGAATGCAGAGAAAATCAAAATTGTTCTGTGCAGACAGACAAACAAACAGATTTAAATGTAATATCCTCTCTTTTGACGCAACGAAGGTTGGAAAGGGTGGAAATGCGAATGGTTCGACAGATGTGCGGAGTATCGTTGAGAGAGAGGAAGACAAATGATGAATTGCGAAAGATGATGGGAATAGAGCCTGTGATTGATGCTGTGAAGAGGAACAGGTTGAGATGGTTTGGTCATGTGTTGAGGAAGGATGAAAGTGACTGGTTGAGAAGAGTGGTGGAAATGAATGTAGAAGGAAGCAGAGGACGGGGAAGACCGAGAAAGACTTGGCTAAAGATGGTGGAAGAAGAAATGCGGGCAAGGGGGTTAACAAGGAGAGATGCAGAAAATAGGGCAAAATGGAGAAGATTGTCATGGGGACCGCAAGGCTAACCCCCGCTCTAGCAGGGAAAATGGCCTTTAAAATGTATGTTGTTGTTGTTGTATCCTCTCTTTTGACGGAGGTAATAGGACGAGAGGGAGGCATATGTCGCTTCTTGGAGGGCCCCCAGGAAGCGGTATTGTGTTTCCTACTCGTAGAATGAAGAATCAGGCTGGAAAAATTTGATAGAACAAGATGAACCATTCTGATTTTTGATTTTTGATTTGATTGGAAGATAATTTGATTAAAGAATGTGATAAATTTCACATTGTAAAATCAATGTGGAATCTGAACATTTATGTCAATGTGAAGATACCTTGAAAAATGAGCAAGGTGGTAAGTTGAGAAAAGCGAAGGAAGGGTCCAAATATATTGTTGGGGATTTGGGAATTGTGTGTGTAATTTGATGTAAAACATGTTGTAAATATCACCCTCTGTAGTATAAAGATCAAAGGTCATCCGTAGTTAGGCCATCGCACACATGTAGCAAATCATAGATTTCCCTCATTAGTTACGTCCTTAGTAAATGTGAGTATAAGGCTCTGTGGTCCACTAATTCGTTGCGTTGCGTCAATTAAATAAGATAGGATCCCTCCGACGCCCCCATGGCATCTTCAAAGTACCAGGTTTGCTGGGTTTGCTGCACTTGCCTCCATTGGCCACGAGGTAATTTCGGAGAAGAAAGGCATGTCTCCACCTCGTCATAGAGGGGAGGAGTGAGCCAGCCCTTGCCGACCAACCAGGAATGAGGGGTTTGGCTTTGCGAGGGCTTGGAGAGAACGTTCGCGTAGGCTTGAGGGTGTGGCCTATAAAACCCGTCACGCGGTGACCCCCGGAGAGAGCAGGTGAGATACGAGGGAGAGAAAGCAGATGAAACAGTGGAGAGCACGCGGCACATGAGGCGGAGGAATCCCTAAAAGAGCACGCGACGCAGCGGCACGCAGCAGCTTCAGCGCACAGCAGCTTCAGGTTCAACGGCAGTATCGACCGTGGCCGCAAAGGAACGCGCCGTGCGAGACCGATCAAGAGGGCGGCGGCTGCTCCCTCCCGGCCCGACCGTCCTTCGGTCCGAGCTGAACCTTCCTCTCCCTCCAGCCAATCCACTCTGCAATTCCCCATTCATGTAAGTCTGATTGTTCGTCTGTCTTTCATGTTGTCTTTGGGTTTATAAGTAAGACTGTATAGTTAAGTTAATCATTGCACTATGTCTCCTGCTCCTTCCATTGTCTTGTAAATCGCATTTCCTTTCCTTTCTGCTTTAGTTGTGTGTAAATAGTAATAAATCCTGTTATTCCCTACTTTGTCTTCTTCTTCTTCATGCTCGTTCGGTCGCTTTAGAGGTTTCCACATTGAGTGTACGTGGCGCGATTCGGCCGACGCACATGAATCGGGTTTAGTCTTGGATAAACGGCTCACGCCGCAGTTCGCTTCGCTCGGTGCAAACATCTATTACGCTGCGGCCGTGAGCGGGAGTATTTCCTCGCGTGCCGGGAGGCGCTGGTAATTAGGTCATAGGACGTTTGGGCCTACTACCCTACCCAGCGTCGACCGGGCGTGGCGTCATACCCCCGGGACCACGTCGGTCAGTCATAGACGGGGGGATTAATCCCCCCTCGACAAGGGGGAAGAGGCCGACGTTGGATTCCGTAACAATTGGTGCCAGGAGTGTCGGATCCGGACCCGAAGCGCGCTCAAAATTTCGAGCGGCCGAAATTTAATTTTAATATTCCAAATTTGAAAATCGCGCCATGGATGATCAAGGCGACCGGATGCCGGTGGGGGAATTAGAAGAGGGGTTAGGGGTAACCCAGGACCCCAGGGAAGAAGTGGGAATAGTGGAGGAGGAGAGCAATGAGGATGTGGTTGAGGGGGTATCAGGTGCGCAAGTTGGCGCCCTCGCGCACGTGGTTGCAGAGGCACAAAATGGCGGCGCTGCGGCAGCCGAGTCCGCGGCGCTGGGGAAATTGGACCTCTTTATGGCGCAAATCAGGGCATGCTTCGTGGTGCAAAGTAAAGAAATAGATGAAAAGATGGACAAATCGAGGGCAGAAATGGGGAACCAAATCGGATGTTTGGAAAACAGAATGAGGGACGAAGCGCGGGGTACCAGTGAGCAATTAAGAGACAGGTTAAACAATATGAACAATAAATTTGAGGGGTTAGACAATAATTTTAAGGGGTTGGACAATAAATTTGAGGGGTTAGACAACGGGATAAAAGGGGTGAAGAATGGGTTAACGGGGCTAGAAGACAGGATGGACGGCAAATTGAGGGAAATAGGGGAGCAATCCGCCCGGGAAATTAAGCAGATGGGAGATCAGATAGAGCAGGTGAAAATCGGGTTAGAAACTAAATTGGATGCTCAAAGTAATGAATTTGAACAGATGAGGGCAGCATCTACCAAAGAGATGGGAGAAATGGGGGAGGAGATCAGATGAGGTGTGGGCGAGGATGTCTCGAGGGTACGCGAGAAGGTAAAGCGAGGTGAGGAGTGTATGGAGAAAGAGGTGAGAAAGGGGACGGCAAAGTTACAAGGTGGCATAGAGGAGTTGACGCAGGGGGTGGGGCAGCTGACAGTGGGACAAAGGGAGTTGAAGGAACAGGTAAAAAAGAATACGGCTGTGATCGAGGGGTTGAAGGCGACCCAGAAGGAAATAAAGAGGGACGTAGCAGTCATAAAGAAGGAGTGTCAGACGGTACATGAGGGACTGACCACGAGGTTGGACGAGGTGAAAGAGGCAGTGGAGACGAAGGACCGGGAGGTGAGGACGCATATAGAAACGGTCAAGGTGGCATTAGAGGAAGAGATCGAGGGGGCACACTGGGAAATGAAGGAGGTAAAGGAGAAATTGGAGGAAGTGGAAGAGGGGGTGAGTGAAATTAAGAAGAGACGGAGAGAAACTAAGAAGGAGATAAAGGAGGAAGTGATGGAATATGTGCAAGGTCTGTGCTCAAATCGTGATGGTGTGCTTGCTAACCAAATAAAGAGTTTGCAGGTGGCGGAGGAGGAACGGAGACGAGGTGCCGAGGTGAGTGGCGATATACTCGGAAATGTATATGATGTGAGGGGAGATTCAGTCGGCTTGGGGGTTGGTGTAGACCCGGGTGTTCGAGAGGGACCAATGGTGAGGTGTATGACTGGTCTGGAGTGTATGGATAAAGGAGGTGTGCAAGGAGGTCTGGCTATGGGGAGTGAGAGGGGTGTTAGTGAGCAAGGGTGTGCGGGTATGGAGTGGGTTGCGGAAGGGCGGCCCAGGCATCGACACCAGGAGGGGTAGTGTTTGGAGGGACGTGGGACGCGCGGGAGCCCCCCGGGAATAGTGTACTGTGGGAGCCCGAACGGTTTGGTCCCGCGTTGATCCCGCAAGGAGTGACATGCGGGGTCCGGCCTTCGGGCGCCCACAAGGTCCCACTCGTGCCGTATGACGGCAAGAGTGATCTGAGGGCGTACCTGGCCAGTTTGAATACGTGTGCAGAGGCAACGGTTGGAATCCGGACGAAGGTGGAGTACACCTTGTGGGGGCACTGCACGGTGCGGCGGCGGAGGTGCTGACAACTTTACCACCGGGTGCTCTCACCCTGTCAGCTCTCCGCGCGGCCTTAATTAACAGATTTGGCATTGAACAGCAAAGCGAGCTTGTTAAAGCTCAGCTTGCGCAGCGAAAACGCAAGCCCCAGGAGACCATCGGGGAGCTTGCCCATGACATTCGCCGCACAGTAGGGATCACACACGTGGACATGGCAGCGAGTTCCCAGGAAAGCCTGGCGCTGGATCACTTTATCCAGGCCCTTCCGGATCTGGAGCTCCGACAACAGCTCGCCATGTGGCGCCCGCAGACCATGAGTCAGGCGGCCGACGCTGCAGCCCGTTGGGAAGCAGCGAGGCCTCTGGCTCGGGGAGGCGAGCGCCACACAGTGGCGGTGCGTCAGGTAGGGCCCGTGATGAGTGGCAGCCCCCCTAGGGGGCCCTGACCTGGAGAGCATGGTCCGGAGGCTGGTGGATCGGCGCCTGGCGGGACCTGGACCATGGCAGGCGGCTCCAGCGGTGGCACCCGGTAGTCCACGGCAAAGTACCCCAATTCGGACATTCAGGGGGGGAAATTTGGAATACCGGAGGCAAGCACCTTACCAGGTGAGGTGTTATAATTGTGCTCGGCTGGGTCACCATGCGTGGGAGTGCCGAGCTCCGCGCCGGGATGGTCCCCGCCAGCCGATGCCCTCAACTCCGCCCAGTATAGATTGGCCTAGCCGACCTCAGACACCCCCCCGCCAGGGCCCGGGAAACTAGAACGTGCCGGGCATGCAGGGCGGTGTTCGGCAGTAGGGGATGGAGAGGAGCCCTCATTGACGCGACAGGTCATTCTTTGTCTCCAAATCAACAATCCTCTCCAATAAGTTCTGTCGCTCAAGATTTTGGGTCTCACTATCTGCCATGATCTTTCTTGGGAAAACCACATTTCCAAGCTGGCCTCCAAAGCCAGTCGCCGACTGGGCATCCTCCGTCGTGCGAAGTCTTTCCTCGGCACACCTGAGCTCCTCACCACATACAAGGCTTTCATCCGCAGCTCAATGGAATACTGTTCTCCCCTATGGGCCGGTGCTCCTGCCTCACACCTAGCTCGGCTTCACGCTGTTGAAACCAAAGCTTTCAGAATTATTGGAATCTCCCGCGATGAAGCTATCTCTGAGGGCCTTTCACTCACTCACCGCAGGCAGGTAGGTGGTCTTTCTGTCTTCTACCGACTCCTCTCCGGCCTTGCACCCCCAGCTCTCTCTGTGCTCTGTCCCCCAAATATTCCTACAGGTCGCACAAGATCTGCCAGCAACCCTCTGATGGTTAAACTGCCGAAATCTCGGCTCTCTGCTCACCTTCACTCTTTCATTCCTCTTTTCTCCCGCCTCTGGAACAAACTCCCACACTCCCTTCAATCCCACTCCTCCCTCCAGGTCTTTAAAACAGCTGTTAACCACCATCTCTTATCTTCCCCCATCCAAAACCTTGATCTTTTCTACCCCCGCTAATTCACCGCAGATCCACCTTGTTTGAAATTCAAACTTCTTTCCTGGAAGTCCTGGCAGTGTCCATATGTTTTATACCTCTCCCACCTCCCCCTTCCCATGCCCCCCCCCCAAAGCCCTCGCCCTCTCTCAGATCTCTCGATGTCTCTATGTCTCTCGGTCCCTGCTCTCAAATGTTGTGTTTGTGTCCTTCCCCCTCTCTCCCCATCTTGTCTACCGCTCCCGATGTTATATGTTTTATGTGTCGGTTTGTCTTTCTGTGTGATTAATGTTCGCTCTTTCACGAGCCTCGATCTTGTATACAAAAAAAAAAAAAAAAAAAAAAAACAAATTGGAACAGGTCGCCTCACAATTCGATGCAAAATTGCCGGCGTGGGGGTAGATGCCGTTGTGGATACGGGAGCCAGTGCCACGATCATCAGCCCCGTGATCCTTAATTCGAGTGCAGACGGCTGGGTAAAATCCAGCATCTGGAAAATCATAGTTTGCAGTTGGCTACCGGGGCAACGGCTCCGATCATAGGGCGTGGTTTTGTGACCCTCAAGTTGGGATCGGTAAAGAGAGAGATAGAGGTTTGGGTGGCGGAGGTGTGCGACCCATGCTTGATAGGGTTGGATTTGTTGACTGCCAGCGGTTGTAAAATCGACGAGCCGGGGGATCCTGCAGGTGGGAGTGGAGGAGCTACCATTGGAGGGGGTGAGCACGGCCGAGAGGGTGGAGCTGGAGGCTCCTGAGGCCGTGACCATCCCTCCGGGGGCCGAGGCCATAGTGCCGGCCCGATGGTCAGCTCGCCCGACCTGGCAGGAGTCCTGCGGCCTGGTCGAACCGGTGGCAGCGCGATCCTACCTGGCTTAATCGTGGGCCGCACCCTTGTAAAAACGGACGGGCCGGTGGTGGCCATCCGAGTAATTAATATTAGTACAGAACCACGCACTATAGTGAGGGGCACGAAGGTAGCTGGCTGCACCCCAGTTAGAGAAGTCGCGTCAGTGAGGGGCGAGAACGTCCAGCCAAGCTGGCCCCAGGGGGAGCCTTCAATAAGTACGAGGAATTGGCCAGATCCCATTTGCGAGATGGTAAATCGTAGTAGCGTAGAGTTGGGTGGTACCCAGAGGGAGGCCTTACACAAACTGATTGGATCCCATTTGGATCCCACGCCTTCAGTTGTCTTACCCTTCCTCCCGTCCATGGTACACTGAATCTTGTGGTGAGGCAGTTGCCCTGAAACAACTTGCCTTTGCCTCTTGGAAGGCTAATCCAACTGAAGGCAATCTCAGTTCCTTCCACCAAGCTCGGAACATGTGTGTGTCTACCATAGGTGGGCGCGATTCGGAAAATTTTAAGTCCGCTTACCGCTTATCCGCTCCGCCAGCCCGTGTAGTCCGATTCGCTTATCCGCTTCAGCGGCCGAAAATCTTAGTCCGCTTACCGCTTATCCGCTTATCCGCTTCGATTCGATTTTTTAAAAGCGCTTCGACGTTTTTAAAGCGATTTTTGACGTTTCTAAAGGGAATTTAATGCTTTTAAAGCCTAAATAGCCATTTCTAACTACTACAAAGACAAACAAAGCTTTTAAGATCAAAAATATACATTTTTATTTAAATAAAATTTATTCAAAATGTATTGAAATAAAGTTTTCCACTCGACTCTACTCTACAGTTAATTTAAATATAATTTTAATATATGCAAGTTACATTAAAGAAAAATCAATTTGCCCATCCTTTCTTTGACAAGAGAGTCTACTAGTCAACAGACTAGCACTAGCAGTCTGTTGACTAGTCCTCGTCTTCCTCCTCCACCTCGTGGGCCTTCTTGAGGATTTGGAGGTTGCCCTTCATGAAGACGAGGGCCTCGAAGTTCGGTGCAGCCAGGGCCGACCTCTTAGGCCTGAGGATGTCCGACCCGTAGCTGAACACGCGCTCGACCGAGGCAGAGCTCGGGAGCGGCGTGTTATGCCTGAGAAACAGAGTTACCCAAGCATCACGGAACTCGAGCGGGAAGAGATTGGGCGAGAGCTGTAACGTTTGGTTATTCAGACACAAACAAGTCAACAAGATGGCGGGCCAACGGACTGCCGTTTATTCGTCATGGTGTCGTGAACATGCCGTAAACCATGACGTGAACATAACGTCATGATGTAATGCGTTATGTTACAACCATGTCGTAAACCATGACGTGAACATAACGTTATGATATAATGCGTTATGTCGCAAGAGCCGAGTTGTTAGGGTTTCACTTATTATTCACTTAAATAAATATTCACAATTCTAGAGTAACGGCTCAGGCTAACAGCTGATTTGGCGAATCGCGATGCGCTTTAATTTTTCGGTAGTCCGCTTACGCTTATCCGCTTCGGTTTCCGGGGGTTGTTCCGATTCGCTTATCCGCTTCGAAAACGTTAGTCCGCTGCAGCGGATAAGCGGATAAGCGGACTTTCGAAGCGGACCGCCCACCTTTGGTGTCTACCCTCAGGAGTGCCAGGAAGCACTATCTCTCCTCACTCAAGAATGAACTCTTAAACCTGTCTCCTTCCTCCAAATCCTGGTGGCGTCTGGTCAAATCCGTTTCTGGTGTTTGTTCCCCCTCCATCCCCTCCCTTACCTCAAATGGCCACACAGTTGACATCGCACGTGACAAAGCCGAATGCCTCAACTCTGTGTTTGCCTCAAAATCCTTAGTCCCAAACCCATCTCTCTCTGTTCCCACCTTTCCCAGTCGAACCCAACTGCTCCTGGACTCTGTGTCCTTCTCTCCTGACAAGGTGGAGGAGTTTTTGTCAAACCTCGACTCTGATTCTGCAACTGGACCAGACGGCATCAGCCCACGGGTCCTAAAATCCTGCTCTGCCGCTCAATCTCACCCTCTCTCTGTTCTTTTCACCCTATCTTTTGCTCAAGGTCATCTGCCAGCATCCTGGAAATCAGCAAACATTACCGCTTTACACAAAAAGGTGCAAAAACAGATCCTTGCAACTACAGACCAATCAGCCTGCTCCCAATTATCAGCAAAGTCATGGAATCCATCATTGCTTCGGATATGAAATCTTTCCTCTTCTCCAATGGCTTGATCTCTGATCATCAATTTGGTTTCAGACCAGGTCACTCTACTCGAGACATGCTGCTTCTGCTGTCTCAACAATGGATGGAGGTCCTCAATGCCAAACAGGAAATCAGAGCTGTCTCCCTTGACATATCACGTGCCTTCGATACGGTCTGGCACCCAGCTCTGCTCACCAAACTCTCCTCCTATGGTATCCATGGAAATCTCCATGCATGGCTTGCGGACTTCCTCTCTGGTCGTAGTCAACGTGTGGCCCTGAATGGATTTCTCTCATCTCCCCGTCCTGTTCAGGCTAGAGTTCCCCAAGGCAGTGTGCTGGGCCCTGTGCTTTTTCTGGTCTTTATCAATGATCTCTCCGACTCTCTGGAAAATCCTCTCTATCTCTTTGCTGATGACTCCACTCTCTGCCGCTCCATGCCTCTTCCCTCAGATCGGCAGTCTGCAGCCTCCTCACTCTCTGAAGACCTGGACAAAATCCCAGACTGGTCAAACAAGTCGAACATGTCTTTCAATCCTGACAAATCTCACACTCTTACTAGGTCTCTCCGAAAAGATCGACTGGACAACCCTCCCATCTACTTTCTCAACAATCCTCTCCAAGAAATTCTGTCGCTCAAGCTTTTGGGTCTCACTATCTGCCATGATCTTTCTTGGGAAAACCACATTTCCAAGCTGGCCTCCAAAGCCAGTCGCCGACTGGGCATCCTCCGTGGTGCGAAGTCCTTCCTAGGCACACCTGAGCTCCTCACCACATACAAGGCTTTCATCCGCAGCTCAATGGAATACTGTTCTCCCCTATGGGCCGGTGCTCCTGCCTCACACCTGGCTTGGCTTCACGCTGTTGAATCCAAAGCTTTCAGAATCATTGGAATCTCCCGCGATGAAGCTATCTCTGAGGGCCTTTCACTCACTCACCGCAGGCAGGTAGGTGGTCTTTCTGTCTTCTACCGACTCCTCTCCGGCCTTGCTCCCCCAGCTCTCTCTGTGCTCTGTCCCCCAAATATTCCTACAGGTCACACAAGATGTGCCAGCCACCCTCTGATGGTTAAACTGCCGAAATCTCGGCTCTCTGCTCACCTTCACTCTTTCATTCCTCTTTTCTCCCGCCTCTGGAACAAACTCCCACACTCACTTCAATCACACTCCTCCCTCCAGGTCTTTAAAACAGCTGTTCACCACCATCTCTTATCTTCCCCCATCCAAAACCTTGATCTTTTCTACCCCCACTAATTCACCCCAGATCCACCTTGTTTGAAATTCCAACTTCTTTCCTGGAAGTCCTGGCAGTGTCCATATGTTTTATACCTCTCCCACCCCCCCCCCCACCTTCCCATGCCTCCCCCCCAAAGCCCTCTCCCTCCCACAGTTCTCTCGATGTCTCCATGTCTCTCGGTCCCTGCTCTCAAATGTTGTGTTTGTGTCCTTCCCCCTCTCTCCCCATCTTGTCTACCGCTCCCGATGTTATTTGTTTTGTGTGTCTGTTTGTCTTTCTGTGTGATTAGTGTTCGCTCTTTCACGAGCCTCGATCTTGTATACAAAAAATAATAATAATAATAAAAAAATCTCTTCTCCTTGTCCACCGAGGATATTGGACGTACGGGCCTGGTGAAACATCAGATCCACACCGGTGAGGCCCGGCCTATTCGTCAGCCCGCCCGATGGCTCCCTTGGAGCAAGAGGGCGGAAGCTGACGAGCAGGTTGAAAAGATGCTCGATGCAGGCGTCATCGAGCCCTCGGGAAGTCCCTGGATGTCACCTGTTGTGCTGGTTAAAAAGAAGGATGGGACCACGCGTTTCTGCGTGGACTATCGCCAGCTAAACAATGTGACACTCAAGGACTCATATCCCCTGCCAAGGATTGATGACACCCTCGATGCCGTTGCAGGCTCAAATTGGTTCACAACTTTGGACCTCAAGAGTGGGTATTGGCAGGTGGAGATGGATCGGACAGGGAAGGAGAAAACGGCATTTTCCACAGGTAAGGGGCTGTATCAGTTCACTGTGATGCCGTTTGGTTTGTGTAACGCCCCCGCCACCTTTGAGCGATTAATGGAACGTGTACTAGGCGGCATGCCATGGCAATCATGCCTGGTATACCTGGATGACGTCCTAGTACATGCCAAGACCTTCCCCCAGGCGTTAGCTAATTTGGACCAGGTGTTCGGGTGCCTCAGACAGGCAGGGTTGAAGCTGAACCCGAGTAAGTGCACCTTGTTTGCAAGAGAGGTGGCCTATCTAGGTCACGTTATCGGTCGCGAGGGGGTAAAAACAGACCCAGGCAAAATTACAGCGGTAGAGGAGTGGCCCGCACCACGTACCATCAAGGAGGTGCGGGGATTTTGGGGACTCTGCTCCTCCTACCGGCGTTTTCTGGCGAAATTTGCGGAGTTGGCCCGTCCCCTCCACCGGCTTACGGAGAAGGGGACGCGATTTAATTGGACAAGGGAGTGCCAAGAGGCCTTCCTAAAATTGAAGGGGTGTCTGACATCCGCACCCCTTCTAGCTTACCCCACTAGTGACGGGACATTTACCCTGGACACGGATGCGAGCAAGGAAGGATTGGGCGCAGTTTTGTCTCAGACACAGGAGGGCGTGGAGAGAGTGACTGGTTATTATAGTCGGGCCTTAAGTAGGCCCGAACGAAATTATTGCGTAACCCGCAAGGAACTATTGGCTATGCTGGCTGCCATGAACCATTTCTACGGGTGGAAATTTTCGGTTCAAACTGACCATTCCTCCTTGCAATGGCTCCTTCGGTTCAAGGAACCGGAGGGCCAAATTGCAAGGTGGTTGGAAAAGTTGCAGCAGTACGATTTTAATGTGACCCATAGGGCCGGGAAGGCCCATGGTAATGCGGACACACTCTCTCGGCGTCCTTGTCTGGGGGAAAACTGCAAATTTTGTGCGAGACACGAGGAGAGGGAACAATTGGGCGATTCTGCCCCGATTCTCGTCGTCTGGGCAACCCGGGTGAGAGGGCCAATTTTGCCACTAACCGCGGATGAAGAATTCGGAACTTTGGCGTGGAGCACGGCCCAGCAGGAGCATCCCGTTCTGGGGCCGGTGTTCAAATGGGTCCAATTGGGGCAAAGACCAAAGGGGGAAGAGGTCACCCCCCTCGGGGTGCAAACAAAGGCGTATTGGGCTCAGTGGCAGACCCTGGAATTGAAAGACAACATCTTGTATCGCAAGTGGGTGGAGGTTCCCTCTGAGAGAACTTCCTGGCTGGTGATAGTCCCTGACAAATTTAAGAACGTCATATTACAACAGGTGCATGGTACCCGCTCCGGCGGCCATTTGGGCAGGACAAAGACAACATCTCGGGTCCGCCGGAGGTTCTATGGGGTGATTATGGGGCGCGACATACAGGACTGGTGTCGGAGATGCGACGCCTGTTCTGCCAAAAAGGGACCAGCACGGAGGATGAGGGCCCCCCTTCAATTACACCAGGTGGGGGCCCCCCTTGAGCGGGTGGCTATGGATATTCTAGGACCACTGCCCCGCACCCGCCATGGTAATAAGTATATCCTCGTTGTAATGGACTATTTTACCAAGTGGCCGGAGGCCTACGCCCTCCCCAACCAAGAAGCCGGGGTTGTAGCGCAGGCCTTCGTGGAAGGATTTGTATGTCGGCACGGGATTCCACAGGAGCTGCACACCGATCAGGGTCAAAATTTTGAAAGCCAATTACTAAAAGATGTGTGCAGACTCCTGTCAATTCGAAAAACCAGGACCATGCCCTTGCAACCACAATCTGACGGGATGGTGGAAAGATTCAATCGAACATTGATCCAACAACTGGCATTGTTCACCACCACCCGTCAGGATGACTGGGACGAACATCTCCCGTACTTGTTGATGACCTACCGAACTAGCCAGCACGAAGCCACCGCATGCAGTCCAGCATTGCTTATGTATGGGCGGGAGTTGCGGGCTCCCGCCGACTTGCTATGCGGTCCCGTGCCAGACACCACAAATACACCGCCGAGGGAGGGTTACGCACGTCACCTGGAGGAAGGCATGGAGAGGGTCCATGCCTTCGCCCGCCGCCAGCTCCATCTGGCGGGGGCCAGGATGAAGCGCAGGTACGACGACCGGAGCCAGAGGAGTCAGTACGCTCCGGGGATGAAGATTTGGTTCTTTAATCCCCAGAGGCGGAAGGGTAGGTGCCCAAAACTCACCTCCCCCTGGCAAGGCCCGGGAGTCGTCCTGTCGCAAGTCTGTGACATGGTCGTTAAGATCAAAATGGGGCCACGGGCCCTCCCTCGGATCGTCCACGCCGACCGTCTAAGACCTTATGCCGGCGAGCAGGCGCCCTCGTGGATCACCTCGGCTCTAGATGCCGAGGCAGGACCCAGTACCTCTTGCGACAGGGGCTGGTTCGTAGTGTCAGAGGACTGGGGGGGGGGGGGGTGATAGTGAGACATGCCCGGTGTGGTGGGATGGCAACTTTGCCATCTCTCACATACAAGGGGGCACATGAGCTATAGTTTTATGGGGTTTGGCAGTGAAAACTAGCCCGGGAGGGTTAGGATAAAATGTGTAGGGACCTAGAAATGACCATAGGTAATGGTAAGGTAAGTAGCAACATTGGACAGGTAGTGGGGACATAGAGAGGGTAGTTGGATGATAATGACGAGGAAGCGCAATAATGTAAGGGACGACGGGGAAGCGTGAGTTTTAGAGGGAAACCAGGTAGATCAGATGATGCCGTGTGTTTGAGGATCGAAAGTGTACTGCGCAGTGTATTGTGGAAAGGTGATTGTGAGTTGTATTGAGCGTGGAAGTGTATGAAGCAGCGTATGAGGAATAATTGATTGTGCATTGTATTGAATGATTGAGTAAGCCTGGGAGGAAGGAGGGTGCAAGTGCCACCAGGTGTGTGATTGCACAGGGGTGCAAATACAGGTGTATGAGTGAGTAATGATTGTGTGGAATACATGGAGTATGGAATATATGGAGTATGGAATGGATGGTATGGAGTGAGTATGGTGGAAACTGTGGAGTGGAGTGGATGGTGCGAAGGTGTGTATGGGGAGGATGGACCCCATCACGAATACCCGGGGAGGGTAGTTTAAGAGTTAGGTAGAGGGAGTAGGTAAATTGTGGTTGGATATTGGCATCTGTGGTGCGTGGTGGAAGAATGGTGTTTGGATGGGTGCATTAGTGACGTGGAAATGGCTGGGCGTGTGGCCTGTTAGTATGTGTAGTTGAATGGGCACTCCACCACTGTGAGGATGTCGGCCAGGTGAGGCCGCAGGTGGGCTCTGGGAGCCGGTAGAGTTGTGGATGGGGCCCGAGGATCCGGAGGATGGACTCGGGTAGCCCAGTGCCAGAGAGGGCACCGAGTGGGGAGAGCGCCAGAGGGCCTTCCCCAGTTAGATAGGTTAAGTAAGGAGCAGGTAAGCTCGGAGGCAACTACAGTGGTGGAGGTGTGCAGGTGGGTAGACCTGCTGGGAGAGCCACACGACCCAGTCCTGAAATTGTGCAAAGGCACAGGGAGTTGAATCCGGGGGAGTGAGACCCCAAATTGATGAAGCACCACAGTTTGGTCAATGGGAATTTGGTTCTTAAAACCGCATAGAGTAAGATTGCCAATGGATTGGCAGGCAAGACCCCGGGTAGTGTAAAGTGTATTAAAGTCATTTAGAGGATAGTTAGGATTAAGAATCTCCTCGCACCATCTACATCCACTCACCTGAGGTGACAGAACTCCACACCATGCCATGTTGTTGTTTTTATTATTTTGGTGCAAATGTTTGGAATGTGAGACGCATCATGACGTGGGCGTGACATTGTGCTGATGTTCCATCTCTCCCTCCTTATGAGGATTGATGATGAATTTGAATGATGGCAAATTTTGGTTCGAGGGATTGTGGGGACGAATTTGGTATAGGGGAGACATGGGGAAGACGTGACGGTAGCGACGAATTTGTAAATGTGTAGATTGGTTTTGTGTACATATGGGGTCAGGGCAAGGGTAGAGTAGGTAACAGGGGGGGGGGGGGGTGACGTACGGTAGGGACGAGCTTTCTCACCTCGCTCTCCGTACGCACCTCGTCTTGCCTTGCCTTGTTTGATGTGTACCCTTGTGACCTTACCCCTCCCTCACTCACCTGTCTTCTGTTCCCCTGTCTCCCACCCAAGGACTGTGCTCTCTCGGCACCGAGGGGAGCGTGCGGGAGTCCGCCATGGTGTGCCAGAACTCCCGCAACCAGCATGCATTGCATTGATGCACCACTTATGGACCGCCGTCTTGCGGCCAAGCACCACTTTATGGACCCCACGTTTTGGGGGCCTGGCACCTCTGCTGGAGCCGGCCACGATGCTTGCGGACCTCGGTAAGGTGGCACCTATGCCAAACAGGTGGACCACCCTTAGTTGGCCCCTGTGGCCCTGAATAAAAATGGACACGTTTTGTGCACTTCATTTTTTTATTTCCAAATAGGCCGCATGAAGAAAAGAATTGAGAGACGACATCAGGAAGAACATCGGCCCAGCAGTGAAGAGGAAGACCACCACCAGTTGTTGTCTTGTGTGTTATTATGATGAACTGGTGACTTGCACCGAATGGTGCTTTTGGTGCTTTTGGTGATTGGTGCTTTGGTGTATTGGTGCTGGTGCGTCGATGCAATGCATGCTGTCACCTCCCTCCCAACAGGAATTTCTTTTTGTCTCCCCAAAAGAAAAATCACAGGTCCTGGGTTGCGTTTTGTAAATAGTCAAATAATGTCACTGTAAATAATGCTCCCCCATCGTTCATGTTTTAGTTTGAAAATAATTCCGCAATTCGGTTAGCTGTGGGTGTGAAACTGTTAGGCAGGGTGCAATGCAATTAGCGGGACATATTTATTCATGTTTTAAGATTGTCGCACTCAGGGTCAGGTTAATTGTAGAGGGTTACTACACCTGCGTGTCACACTAAAGGTAAAACTTTTGGGCCGGGGCGTCCCGTAAGGAAGGAGGGTGCAGTGTTGGGGATTTGGGAATTGTGTGTGTAATTTGATGTCAAACTTGTTGTAAATATCACCCTCTGTAGTATAAAGATCAAAGGTCGTCCGTAGTTAGGCCATCGCACACACGTAGCAAATCATAGATTTCCCTCATTAGTTACGTCCTTAGTAAATGTCAGTATAAGGCTCTGTGGTCCACTAATTCATTGCGTTGCGTCAATTAAATAAGATAGGATCCCTCCGACGCCCCCATGGCATCTTCAAAGTACCAGGTTTGCTGGGTTTGCTGCACTTGCCTCCATTGGCCACGAGGTAATCTCGGAGAAGAAAGGCAGGCATGTCTCCACCTCGTCATAGAGGGGAGGAGTGAGCCAGCCCTTGCCGACCAACCAGGAATGAGGGGTTTGGCTTTGCGAGGACGTGGAGAGAACGTTCGCGTAGGTTTGAGGGTGTGGCCTATAAAACCCGTCACGCGGCAACCCCCGGAGAGGGCAGGTGAGATACGAGGGAGAGAAAGCAGATGAACCAGTGGAGAGCACGCGGCACATGAGGCGGAGGAATCCCTAAAAGAGCACGCGATGCAGCGGCACGCAGCAGCTTCAGCGCACAGCAGCTTCAGGTTCAACGGCAGTATCGACCGTGGCCGCAAAGGAACGCGCCGTGCGAGACCGATCAAGAGGGCGGCGGCTGCTCCCTCCCGGCCCGACCATGCTTCGGTCCGAGCTGAACCTTCCTCTCCCTCCAGCCAATCCACTCTGCAATTCCCCATTTGTGTAAGTCTGATTGTTCGTCTGTCTTTCATGTTGTCTTGGGGTTTATAAGACTGTATAGTTAAGTTAATCATTGCACTATGTCTCCTGCTCCTTCCATTGCCTTGTAAATCACATTTCCTTTCCTTTCTGCTTTAGTTGTGTGTAAATAGTAATAAATCCTGTTATTCCCTACTTTGTCTTCTTCTTCTTCATGCTCGTTCGGTCACTTTAGAGGTTTCCACATTGAGTGTACGTGGCGCGATTCGGCCGACGCACATGAATCGGGTTTAGTCTTGGATAAACGGCTCACGCCGCAGTTCGCTTCGCTCGGCGCAAACATCTATTACGCTGCGGCCGTGAGTGGGAGTATTTCCTCGCGTGCCGGGAGGCACTGGTAATTAGGTCATAGGACGTTTGGGCCTACTACCCTACCCAGCGTCGACCAGGCGTGGCGTCATACCCCCGGGACCACGTCGGTCAGTCATAGACGAGGGGATTAATCACCCCTCGACAAGGGGGAAGAGGCCGACGTTGGATTCCATAACAATATGTATCATACATATGTGCTTAACATCTGGTGTGACTCTTCCACAGGGAACGCAATTACCTGGCCTCTGCAAAAGTGTTTTGGCTTTGGTGACAAGGGACCGATAAGTGGTTCTCCACCTATCGGTGGTGATTTACCTGCGCGGTCAGTCTGGAGATCGGTTGGTGAAACGGTTGTAGAAAAAGGAGGTGTTCCTGGAGTCAGCTACTACCATCAATTGAAAGCTGTGGAGAGACCCTTCCTTGAATCACCAGTGAAGAACGGCTATAATACCAATCTCAGAAGACGAAACATCCAGGCTACTGTGTACAAGGTGGAATAGACCCAAACAGATTTTACTTATAGGACACACAGTGGATAGCGTGTGCAGTTGTCCTAGTACATTGAGTGAGTACTGAGTGTTATTCACATACAGGCATTATGGGTAATGGGGCTTGTCAGGGCAAAAAGGTGAACTAGATATTTCCCAAAAAGGTGCCTGCATAAATTACATGTGTAAAGAATATGGTACAGATTCAGTTAAAGATGTGGAATCCTGGTATGAATGGACAAAAGGATGCAAGAAGGAATTCCCAAGAGACGGCACATTTGAGAGTAGCCGATTGGAAACATTAAGAAAAGAATTTGAAGCCAGGGGGAAACAAAAATTAAACGTAGATTGGAAATCATTTCATTACTGGGACATCGAATCTAGGAACAGAGACACCAGAGCAAAAATGGGGGGCTTGAAAAAGGAGGTGAAACAGATACAGAATAAGTTGGGAGAGGAATTCACTCAAATGCCTCTTGAAGTTAGCAATGGAAAGCCATCCGCCCCATCCAAGTCCAGATTGTACCTGGAAGCATGGACATATGAGATAGCACAATTGCAAGAGGAAACTCCTCCACCTTATTGGAGAAATATTGTATATCAGCCACAAGCCCCTGTGGGGCCGGAGCAACGTGCAGTAGTACCTGAACCGGACAAAGGACCGGGACAAGGAGGAGCGGTTGGCTCTAGCCAACAGGAGGAAGTTGAAAGAAGCGGCTCATATGAGGCTACTACCCAAGAGGGTGCAACAGGGGGACAGGAATGGAGTCAGAGACAATTAATGACTCAGAGTGAGGAAGAGAAAAAACCAGTCGCAATAACTGCACAATACTTTCCACCCAACAGCTATAATACAAGAAGTAAGGGGCCTGTAGGGAACGTGCCATTACCCAATCAAAGTCTGACTCTCCAGAAGAGGGATTTTGAGCAGTCTGGCATTACAAATTTTCCTCAGCGGCAATTTCCAGGGGCAAATCAGGAACGCCCAGACCTTATGTATAGACCTTGGCAGATACATGAACTTAAGGCGTTGCAGAGTAGTATGCCATCAATCAAGACAGATCCAGTTCAATTCGCAGAGGAGCTGCGATTGATTGTGGAAACTTAATTACCAACTGCAAGAGACATGGAAATACTTCTGAAATGGCTAATTCCTAATACCACAACGTTGAGAAAGTTAATGGGGGATGCGAACTGGGTACATGCAGAAAATGGGCAGGTAGATATGGGCAAAGAAGCAAAAAAGGCACAGATAAATAAATTAATAGAGGCCATACAAAAATTGCCACCCATGACTGACTGGAACAATGTGGTTACGTGCAAACAGAAAACTGAAGAAGACGCTGGTGACTATTTGGACAGACTGCTAGACGTTTTCTGACTACATTTGGGAATAGACCATGCACAGATTGACAATGCCTTAAAACCCCTTTTTATTAATGGTCTGCTGCCAAAACTGAAGGGTGAAGTGGAAACAGTGTATTGCTTGGGAAGGAAAGCCAATACAAGAAATATTGAATTATGCCTTGCATCAATCACCAGCGAATACAGACCAGAAACAGCGCTATAAATGCCGAAAAATTGATGCAACTACAGACCCAAGCTTTAATGCCTGCAGAACAATGCAGAAGAGTTACTTATGAATCACGAGAAATCCAGAGGCCAAAGTGGCAAGGAGGAAGAAGAGAACAGAGGGGAAGAACAGAGGATTACAAAGACCGTTGTTTCAAGTGTGGAGAATTGGGACACTTCAGACAACAATGTCCGTATTCAGATAGGAGACAATTTCATTTTTTAAAAACCAAGTGCAAGGGTCCCAGCAAGTTCCAGCATTTCAGACGAATGACAAGGCTCTGTCACTGGAGACCCCAAATAGGGGCCAGGGTCAACAGGCTAATTGGTCTGGTAAGCCCTTCTGACTAGACTGACTGACTGACTTTTTCTGACTTCTGAATATGAGCAACTGTCGACGCTTCCTGTGGCTGCAAAATCTTAGAAGCAACAAGTACAAAAAGTTTTAATTAAAACAAAAGCCGCGTCGATGTTACACAATGCCTAGATGCAGCTGTGCCTATAACGTCGATGTTATAGGCACAGGACATTCCTATTGATTCGATTACTTGATGTTATTTTTGTGCAAAGTGAAAATATATCTCGGCAATTTCCCGTGTGTGGCGACGAATTTTTAATATATCTCGGCATTTTCCCGTCTGTTATTTCAGGCGGTGTATGACTGACCATGCCGCGATTTAAATATATATATATATCTCGGCAATATCCCGTGTGTGGCGACACGTGAACGAAGCAATGCTCCTCTCTCCACATTATTGTGACGACGTATAAATTAAATATTTCATCGTGACGATTGTCATCAAATGGACGAATTTTTAATATATCTCGGCATTTTCCCATCTGTTATTTCAGGCGGTGTATGACTGACCATGCCGCGATTTAAAAAAAAAAAAATCTCGGCAATTTCCCGTGTGTGGTGACACGTGAACGAAGCTATGCTCCTCTCTCCACATTATTGTGACGACGTATAAATTAAATATTTCATCGTGATGATTGTCATCAAATGGACGAATTTTTAATATATCTCGGCATTTTCCCGTCTGTTATTTCGGGCGGTGTATGACTGACCATGCCGTGATTGTAAAAAAATATATCTGAATGGACTTGAAGTTACAGGCCTTTGAGAATTCATTTCGTTCTATAAAGGGCAACTTTCATCAGATTTTCTTCCCGTTTTTTTTCAACCGAGTCTAAAACTATGTTAGCGACTGTGAAAAATGAAATGATATATCGAATTTGATTTGAAAGAAAACTGTGTGAGAGAGGAAGACACCACGGGCCTACAAAACAGGCCTCAAACCTATGCGAGTTAATAAAATGGTGGATATTTGTTTATATGAAGCCTCTCCCACAATGGGTGGAGCTATGGTTCCCAGAATGGGTGGAGCTTTGAGGTTTTGTCTTCTCTGCAAGAACAACAAGAAGAACAAGAAGAAGAAGAAGAACAACAACAACAACAGCAGAGGGCACTCTATGACCAGCGTCTCGCGACGCGGCTAAAAACCAAGTGCAAGGGTCCCAGCAAGTTCCAGCATTTCAGACGAATGACAAGGCTCTGTCACTGGAGACCCCAAATAGGGGCCAGGGTCAACAGGCTAATTGGTCTGGTAAGCCCTTCTGACTAGACTGACTGACTGACTTTTTCTGACTTCTGAATATGAGCAACTGTCGACGCTTCCTGTGGCTGCAAAATCTTAGAAGCAAAAATGATTCATTTTTTGCTTTTCAGCAATGTAATAATTAATTGATCGAATGCCGAAATTGGGGAATTTTGGGAACATGGAATTAAAAGACCCAGGATTGGAGTTAATACTGGAAGCCTTACATTTGCCGATTTATCAATATGGGTTTCAGGAACATCTGGGGAAACAATTTTTTGAATTTACAAATTTTGGAACAATTGGCTTACGATTTTTTTTGGGGAACCAAGTGAAGAGAGTCACATGATGATCAGGTGGGAATTTCGGACTATTGTTTTTGGACGATTGATATGTCAGTGGTCGGCTGGCAGGTGAAGGGGTGTGTGTCAAATTTGGATAATTTATAGTGGGAGACAAAGGATGATTTAAATGTGGACATTATAGGGGTTTTCTGAGAATTTTTTTTATCTGTTTGTATATCTGCATTTTTAAAAAATTAAGGGACAAACTTTATGAAATTGACACCCACCCTGATATGGAAATAATGGTTCAGATGCAAACATGTGTACATAATGCATGAGTTTGTGTATTTATTTTTTTCTCTCAAAAGATTGCTGAAAACGACAGTATACCTGTCTTGAAATAGATAATATGATGTGGATGGGATCGAATATCCATAAAATCCATAAAAATAAAAAACATCATTTCCATAATTTCTCATAATCTCCAAACATCCATAAAGTAAAAGACATAATTTGTTTATAAAAGTTATCTCTTTTGAAAAGGCAGATGGAATGCAAAAATTTCTGATGTGCTGGGTTACAAGTAGCCATTAATTAACAGTAGGAAATTGTGAGTAACCTTGGGATTCCATTTTTGATAATGCTTATATGAGGACACAAAGCTATTTATGGATATGAGCTTTATAACATTAAAAGGTTAAAAAAAATGTGGGAGTACATTAGATAAAGTTGTAAGAGATCTTACATGGATTTGCCAGAGTACTCTGCTCACGGATTTTTGATATATATATGTTTACATTTGGATTTTATCAGCATGTCAAATTGGGCTGTAGGTATAGATGTGTATTAGGGGTAGATGATATGGGAAAATAATAGTAAAGAAAATTTTGCTGAATTGATACCGAAAATGTAACACCAGACTTGAATGTATATTGATTTTCATAAAACATGGATTTTATGGGAAATGAAGAAGGATGGAAAATGGAAACGAACAAATCAGATTGTGCAATGGACCAAGTTGGTTGATTTTATTAGTTATTAACATCATCAAAAAAGATGAGAAAAATCTGATTGAGTGACATTTTGGTAATGGAGTGAGATTTTAAGAGAGAAATAATAAATGGGAATATTCAGCCACTATTGTGAGTTTTTAAACGGAATGTATTGTGAATCTCAAACCAAGGGACAGATATGAACGCGCTGTTACGTAGTTTAAAATCGGAACGCGATGTTACGTGTACTTGCAATATATTTTAATAACTTGGAACACCTATATTGGAATACTGGTGTCATTGGTACTCACTAGTTGCATAGAAATAGACAAGAAAGAGCTATAGGGGAGTAACACTTATTTGGATATTTTCGACAACATAAAAAGGGTCTGAATAGGCAGTGGTTGAACACATGTGATTCACCAAATTAAGTTTTGGAATTTAAACAAAGTCGCTGGTTAACAGAATGAGAATGGATAGTAAATAATTTTTAGATGCTGGGTAAATTAAGTGAGATATTACTAAGACTCATAAGAGCTATTATTCTTCCTTGCGGCAGTTGAAAGACAGATCCAAAACAATGAATCTATAAATGAATATGATGGGGATAACATCCTCAATTTTTAATAATTAATTAATTGTGGGGAAAGGAATTAATTTATCGCAGTGGATTGTTAACAGCAGCCTGAAATGTCCTGAGAGTGTGCATCCATATAATCAGAAATCCCAGATTTTAAAATTTGGTAGAGGTTTTATGTGGAAGAATAATTGCTTGGTAGACAAAAAGGTACTGCATGTTAGCAGAAACTTCTACGGCCGTAAAGGCCAGACAAATTGGGAAAAAACTGTAATTGCATGCATATGTAATTCACAGAGGAGTATTTGGCAAGTAATGGAGGGAATTCATTGCTCCCTTTATTGGGAAGATATTTCCAAAGGTTTATTAAAATGTTATAATATGACAGTTGGCAAGGAAAACCATTGGATGAATAATAAGATCTGTATATTGTTACAGACGTGGCTTGGATGTTATTTACCGAGCGGTTTTATGTTATGACCACGTCTGCACAAGTTACCCGATTGTGCCCGAACGTTGACTAATCGCGCTATGCTAGACCAATGAAGGAAAAAGAAGACACACGGCTGGAATCAATACGACACGACACCAGGGATACGGTTCTCAAAGGTTGTTATTACAATAATGCGGCAGGTTTAGATTACAGGGACAAGAGGGAAACATAGGAAGGTGGGCACTTAAACACACTTATATTAACCCCAACGGACGACAGATAAACGGGACAAGGCTCACTCACACGGGGTTTGATGGAAAGGACAGGCGGGTAGCGATCGCTCCAGGTGCACCTGGGCTCAGGGCAGGATCACGTACGGTCCAGTTTAAGAGATGCGGTGGAGGTATTGCAGCGCTCGAGGGGTGGCGACTTCTCTCTCCAGGCTGGGGGCGCATCTCTCGTCACATCCGGCGCGGGGCCGCGTATATCCGGCGGGGAGTGACACGCCCTCGGCTCGTTAGCTCCGCCTCGTGGAATCGGCACGTTGCTTCTCATTGGGTGCGTGGGGGGGTTACTGGCTCCGCCCCTGACGAGGAGCTGACAGCCAGCCCCTTCGGGGTAACGCCGTGGAGCGTATGGTCATGGCGGGTAACCGAGCCGGTGTGAGGACGCACACTCCCCGCCCCTCTGTTGTTGTAGTCGTAGTTGTAGTTGTAATTGTTGTTGTAGTTGTTGTTATTGTTGTTGTTTGGGGAAGAAGATGGGAGGAGGTATGGGAAAGGTCCTAAACTCACTACTGATGCCATATAATCACATTCTGGTGCAACGAAGAGTCATAATTAATGGAGACGAGGCCTTAACTGACATAGAATAAGAATAACTAGGAAGATGTCCGAAAGTTGTCTACGTGTGGTGCGGTGGACCTGGGCACGACATTTAATGGGGGAATAAGGGGAAGGTCGGCTCTACTGATTGTTATTTACATGCAATGGGACTAGGGAATGGGGGATCGGGGAAAGTTGGGGAGTATTGGAGAAAATAGGGGAATATTTACAAGCGGATATGGAGGCCAAATTCCATATTCGCAACATTGCACCCTTCTCTACCCTCGGGGCGTCCCGACCCGATAAATTTTTACCTACTTTAGTGTGGCACGCAATGTAGTTCCCTCTACTATTAACTCTACCCTGAGTGCGACAGTTTTACAGATATTCACAAATGAGTAAATATGTCCCCCTGCGACGTTGCACCCTTCTCCTCACAGAAACACACCCACAGGATAACCGAATCCGGAAAGAATCCTCAAACTAAACATACAGCCGGTAGGGAGCATTATTTACAAGACTACGCTGCTATTTACACTACGATCCAGGACCTGTTTTTGGAGGAACACATGCAGATGTTATGCATAGAGAGAGAGCGCGCTTGCCAACATCGATACACCAACCCACGAGTGCTCTGTGGCCGACGGCCTTTAATAACGTGCAGAGCACCCTTTCCCAGCATCAAAAGCACCACCCCACCACCAATCGGTGCAGTCACCATTGTTCATTGGAATAAAAATAAATGCGACAACCCCTAACCCTGCAGGTGTCTCTTGCTCTTCTTGTGGTGCACTTGGTGGTAACTAAAAGTGGTTCACCTGTATGGCATAGGTGCCACGTTGATCCATAGGTCCATCCCCGGGTGGTGCTTGGCCGCAAACGAACTGCGGTCCATTGTGGGTGGCCACAAACATTGCGGTCCATATGGTGTATCGATCCCGGCAGCAAACAGCGAAAGTGCAGGCCCACAACTGCGCAGCCAGCACCTCTCTCTCCTCTCTCTCTACCCCAAAGCCAGATCCTCGGAGGTGGGAGACAAAAGAAGAAACAAGTGAGTAAGGTGGTAAGGGCGCAAAAGTGCACGCAATGTAAGGCGATGCACACTGGGGGCACATGGGAACCAGGTGAGACAGGTACGTTCCTATCGTACGCCCCCCCCCACCAGGTAACCTACATGGCCCCTCCCTTACCCCTTACTGTATCCACACAACACAACACTACCCATAAACATCTACTTTACAAATCAACAAACATCCCTACTGTCTTCCCCGTTCCTCCCATATACCAAATTCGTCTTCTCTCCCTCCTAACCAATCAAATTTGCCATTTTCAACTCTCATCAAAATTTGCCATCTCCAACTCAACATCATAATTTGCCATCACCAATTCATCATCAGTCCCTCCTAGGGAGGGAGAGATGGAATCACTCCAATGTCTCATCCACGTCGTGATGCGTCTCACAAATCCACACAGCAATTCTCATTTCTGCAACACAAACAAAGAAAACACAGGTGTGGAGTCATCATCATCACCACAGGTAAGTGGCTGCGTATGGTGCGACAGGTTCATCAATCCTAACTATTTCCTAAATGACTTTAACAACTTTACACTACCCGGGGTCTTCCTCCGGCCAAACCATTGGCCCTCTTATACTATGGGTTCTAAAAACCAATTCCCATTGGCCAAACTGTGGTGCTCTTCAATTTGGGGTCTCACTCCCCCGATTCATCTCCCGGTGCCCTCGCACAATTTCTGGGCTGCGGCGTGTACCTCTCCCAGTGGGTCTACCCACCTGCACACCTCCACCACTGCAGTTGCCTCCGAGCTTACCTGCTCCTCACCCTAACCTAACTACCTGGGGAAGGCCCTCTGGCTCTCTCCCCACTCCGTGCCCTCTCTGGCACTGGGCTGCCCGATCCACACCCGGGATCCTCAGGCACCCACTCACAACTACCGGCTCCCAGAGCCCACCTGCGGCCTCACCTGGCCGACATCCTCACAGTGGTGGAGTGCCCAACCAACTACACACACTAACAGGCTACACGCCCAGCCATTTCCACAACACTAATGCACCCATTCACAACACCATTCTGCAACCGCACCACAGATGCCAATATCCAACCACAATTTACCTGCACCCTCTACCTAACACTTACACTACCCGCCCCGGGTATCCGTGATGGGGGTCCACTCTTCCCCCATCCACACCTTCGCACCATGCACACCACTCCGTACCACTTACTCCAACTTTCTCCACACACCTGTACTTGCACACCTGTGCTCTCACACCTGGTGCCACCGGCACCCTTCTCTCCCCAAGCGCATTCGCGCTGATCCACAACACTCACTACTCATACACTACTCCACACACCTGTCCAGTTGCACACCTGTGCAATCACACCTGTTCAATCCTCACACACACAGCATCATCTCAGCTAACTACTCCCTTCTGAAACTTGCGCTTCCCAGTCGTCCCTTTAAACTATTGCGCTCCCTCGTCATTATCATCCATACTAATCTACCTGCGTCCCCACTACAGGTATCAGTCACTAACTAATCTTAACGTTACCTAATGTCATCTTCTAGATCCCTACACACAATATCCTAACCCACCCGGGCTAGTTTTCACTGCCATACACCCCATAAGCTATTGCTCCTTTGCCCCCCATCTGTGAGGGATGGTGGATTTGCCATCCCACCACATCGGGGGTCTCTCACTATCAATTTTGCACGTCAAATTTCAACAAATCAAAAATTTGCCAATCCTACTCATCTGCCAATCACTACTGCCAATCCTTTGCCAATCACCAAATTTTGTTTTTCTCCAATTTTGGGTCCAAAACACTAACCTCATCACCCGTCTACTCACTAATACCTCTCGGTGCGCCAATTCCCGTCCAAAGCCCGGCTTCGTAAAGCCAAGCAATGGATGCTGGTTGTTCTGTGCCAGTGGCTGGCTGCATCCTGCCTTCGGTGCAGGGAAGGAGGTTTACCCGGCCCGAGATCCCACGCACCTTCTCGGCACGGAGCCATCCAATGTCCCGATCTCGACCTGCCGGAATTCCTCAACAAAAAGTGGTCGCCATGACGACTCTTTCTATCGGGCCGCCCGCTCCGCCTAGTGGAGCACGGACGCGGCCGTTCAAAGCGAGGCCCAGCACGCACCGAGGGCCCGATTCGGCTATAAGTCGTTCTAAACTCTACCCCGTCTAACGTCGATGCTTCACCTGGACGCTTACTCCCCGCAGCCCGTTCCTTGCTCACACATCCAGCCGTTTCCCTGCTCCTCGTACCTTTCCTTACACACCCAGGTACACCCATTCCACTCACAGCCTTGGTCACACACCTGACCACCGAACACTTTGGCACACATTCGTTGGTAGCACACCTCACCAACACACCTCTTCGCGCCCCCTCCTCTGTCACCTCCTCTGTGACAATCACAGGTGTGCTCTCATTCGCACACCCAACCACGTGCCTCACCACCAACTCCAGCGTGCATTCCCACTCACGCTCTACCATTCCAGGTGTGCATCCTTCCATCCCAGGTGTACATCCTCGCTCACCTGTCACAACTAACTCACGCTCCATGTCACTCTCACTACTTTCACCTCCACTCGTGACAACGCACTCACCCTTACTCTTGACAGCACACTCTTTCCTCATGCACCTGTCCGTCATACACCTTTCTCGCGCACACTCTTGCGCACACTCTCCGGTCACACCCTCTGTAACACTCACCACACCACGCTTCCATGTGCTCCCTCGCACACGCGTTACGACCGACTCACTCTCGCCAGCACACTCACTCCTTGGCACGCACTTTTTCCTCACACACCCCAGAGTCGGACTTTCTCGCACACCTCCTCTTTCGCACACCAGACCTGTCACACACCTCACCAACGGCCTTTCACGAACACCCGGATCCAAACCAATCCCCAAGCTTTTTAAATCCCCTGGCGCATCATACGCACGACCATATTGGTCACCACTTACACCGGGTCCTCTTCCTCTTCGCTTCTCCTCCATCACCTGCGAATCCCTCATCCGGTTAATGAGCACATCACGATCCAAACACAGACTTTGGACCAATTCTTTTATCTCCTCTTTTATCTCCTTGTTATCCCCTCTCCGTCGCTTCTTAATTTCGCTCACCCCTTCTTCCACTTCTTCTAATTTGTGCCTCACCTCTTTTATTCCCCGGTACGTATCCTCAAGCTCATCCTCTAAGGCTACCTTGACCGTTTCCAGGTGCGTCCTCACCTGCCGGTCCTTCGTCTCCATTACCTCTATCACCTCGTCCAACCTCGTTGTCAGTCCCTCACGTACTATCTGACATTCCCTCTTTGTCGCTACCAAGTCATTTTTGAGTTCTTTCTGTGTCGCCTTTAAACCTCCTAATACCGCAGTGTTCCTTTGAACCTGCTCCACTAACTCCGTCTGTCCCACCGTCAGCTGCTCCACCTCTTGCGTCAGGTCCTCTATGCCCCCTTGTAACTTTACAGTCCCCTTTCTCACCTCCTTCTCCATGTGCTCCTTACAGTGCCTCACCTCCTCGCGCACTCCTCCGACCTCCTCACTCACTCCTCTTCTGATCTCCTCTCCCATCACTTGCATCTCCTGCCCAGATGCCACCCTCATCTGCTCCATTTCCTCCCTGTGAGCATCCAGTTTGGTTTCTACCCCCATTTTGACCCCCTCTATCTGCTGCCCCATTTGGTTAACTTCCCTTTCCGCTTGGGCCCTCATGTCCCTCAATTTGCCTTCCATGGTGTTTTCCAACCCCTCTAACCCTTTTTGCATCCCTTCCATTTGATTCTCTTGAGCGGCCATTCTGTTTTCTACCCCCGTTAACCCATGTTTCACTCCCTCTATCTGATTCTCTTGAGCGGCCATTCTGTTTTCTACCCCCGTTAACCCCTCCTGTATTTCCCCTAATCTATCGTCTAATTTCCCAAATTTCATGTCTAATCCCTTAAAATTATTGTCTAATCCCTCTATTCTACTCCCTAACCCTCCGATCTGCGCCCCCATGTCCTCCCTCAATTTCTCGCTATTGGACCCCATTCTTTGTTCTAACCGTTGGCTATTGGCCCCCATTTGGCCCTCCAATCGCTCACCCTGAGCATCCATCCGGTTCCCCATTCTGTTTGCCATTTCTTCATTATTCTGGGCCATAAGGGCCTTCATTTGTATCCAAAACGAGTTCAAATCCATCGGGGGCGCTGCCACGGTCGCTGGCGCGGTGATCAGCGAGGCGCCATTTTGCGCGCCCGCTTCTTCGTGCGTGACGGCGCTATTTTGCGAACCTGCCGCCCTCACTGCTTCGCTCTCCTCCTGTCCCTCATTTTGGTCCTGGATCGACCCTACCTCACTCTCCTTTACCGGACCCCAGCTGTCTTGATCCGCCATAGCGCGACTTTCAAAATTCGGTTTTTATTTTTTTTATTTTCGTAAAACAAATTCAAATTTCGCCGTTATAATTTCGCGCGGGAAACGCGCTCCGAATCGATTTTCCCTCCCAAAATTTGGGCCTAACTAATTTAGTCCCGGGTTCGAATTCCACTCCTCGACACCAATTGTTACAGACGTGGCTTGGATGTTATTTACCGAGCGGTTTTATGGTATGACCACGTCTGCACAAGTTACCCGATTGTGCCCGAACGTTGACTAATCGCGCTATGCTAGACCAATGAAGGAAAAAGAAGACACACGGCTGGAATCAATACGACACGACACCAGGGATACGGTTCTCAAAGGTTGTTATTACAATAATGCGGCAGGTTTAGATTACAGGGACAAGAGGGAAACATAGGAAGGTGGGCACTTAAACACACTTATATTAACCCCAACGGACGACAGATAAACGGGACAAGGCTCACTCACACGGGGTTTGATGGAAAGGACAGGCGGGTAGCGATCGCTCCAGGTGCACCTGGGCTCAGGGCAGGATCACGTACGGTCCAGTTTAAGAGATGCGGTGGAGGTATTGCAGCGCTCGAGGGGTGGCGACTTCTCTCTCCAGGCTGGGGGCGCATCTCTCGTCACATCCGGCGCGGGGCCGCGTATATCCGGCGGGGAGTGACACGCCCTCGGCTCGTTAGCTCCGCCTCGTGGAATCGGCACGTTGCTTCTCATTGGGTGCGTGGGGGGGTTACTGGCTCCGCCCCTGACGAGGAGCTGACAGCCAGCCCCTTCGGGGTAACGCCGTGGAGCGTATGGTCATGGCGGGTAACCGAGCCGGTGTGAGGACGCACACTCCCCGCCCCTCTGTTGTTGTAGTCGTAGTTGTAGTTGTAATTGTTGTTGTAGTTGTTGTTATTGTTGTTGTTTGGGGAAGAAGATGGGAGGAGGTATGGGAAAGGTCCTAAACTCACTACTGATGCCATATAATCACATTCTGGTGCAACGAAGAGTCATAATTAATGGAGACGAGGCCTTAACTGACATAGAATAAGAATAACTAGGAAGATGTCCGAAAGTTGTCTACGTGTGGTGCGGTGGACCTGGGCACGACATTTAATGGGGGAATAAGGGGAAGGTCGGCTCTACTGATTGTTATTTACATGCAATGGGACTAGGGAATGGGGGATCGGGGAAAGTTGGGGAGTATTGGAGAAAATAGGGGAATATTTACAAGCGGATATGGAGGCCAAATTCCATATTCGCAACAATATATACAGACTTGGCATTTAATATGGAATATTTTTTTTGTGGGGGTGAACTTACTTTTCAAGATGACTTAGAACCAAAAGTTCATTGGAATTATGTTGAAATTATTCTAGATTTTGTTAATGTGACCTTTAAAAGAAACAAAAACCACATTTGACATTTTGAAGCAAATAAATTGATCCTTGAAAGTGATGTAAACTGATATCGAACTCACTTCACGGACAGTACTGTGTTAAACTTCTGTACGTTTTCCAGAAGTATCTCTTTATTTTGCACATTAGCCAAAAAATTTTTTCACAAAAACAAAAGTTAAATTACGACTGGGATTACGGACAGTAAAATGACAGTTCAGTACTTCGTGTAACCCCCGCGAGCATTCAGGAGAGAACGTACACGTTGAGGCATGCTGTTCACGAGATTTGCCAAGGTTTGGACAGGAATCGCTTGCCACGCAGTGACAATAGCCTGCTGTAATTCACGTACAGAGGTGGGCTGCTGGTCCAAGTTGTCGATTTGATGCATTAATTCTGCCCACAAGTTCTCTATCGGATTCATATCCGGGGACATGGCAGGCCACTCCATATGCTCTACACCACGGTCAGCAAGAAAGTGTTGGATCATGCGAGCACGATTAGGCTGTGCATTGTCATCCTGGAAGACAAAGTTTCCTCGAACGGCTGCACGAGCAAATGGAAGCAATGTTTCTTCCAGAATGGCCCTGTACTTGAACTGGTTCAGGTTTCCATTCAGAACATCCAGGTCAGTTTTGCCACCTGCATGAAAAGTAGCCCAAACGGTCACCCCGCCACCTCCAGCTTGAACTCTTGGCACTATACCATCTTCATTGTAGGCTTCATGCACTTGTCTGCGCACTCGGACGCAGCCATCTTGACGATAGACCAGAAATCTAGACTCGTCAGTGAAGATCACGTGATTCCAGTGTCCTGGCTGCCATTGACGGTGCTCTCTGGCCCACTGCAATCGGCGCTGGCGGTGTTGTCTGGTCAGGCGTGGCTTTCTCAGGGGACGCTTGGCCTGATAGCCTGCTTGAACCAGTCGTTGGTTGACTTGCCTTCTGGATACAGGCACATTTGTCAGTTGCTGCCACTGAGCCCTAAGCTGATTAGCTGACTTGGTATGGCCATTGCGGACTAACCGATGCAGCTGGCGATCATCCCTCCTTGTGGTTCTGCGGGGACGTCCTGGCCTCGGTATTGGAGTAGGGACACCCCTCTGAGCATTTCGTTTCAGGATCTTTGACACCTGACCTTGAGCGATGCCATACTGCTGAACAATAGCACGCTGTTTCATGCCAGAATTTCGTAAAGCTACCACTCCATGACAAACAGCATTGTCGAGTTGACGGACCATCTCCAGAGGAAGCGGCAATAACCTTTTTAGACGTGCAGCAGTTGTTTTCCACTAATACCAAACGCAACAACCCTTATATACCCGATTGTGAAGCCAATCATCAAATGTACCTGTCCGTACATTTTGTCACGCCACCTGTGATATAATCCTGTTATTGACTTCTTGTTGCGACAGACAATCAGTGACATGGTTCTTTTAACAAAGAAATCACCGAAGCGTAAAAGAAACTCACCAGATTGATATACTGAGTTCAGAAAGTAAACCCGTCAAGAAAAAAAAATATTCCATATTAAATGCGAAGTCTGTATATGTATATATTTTTACAAAGAATATGAAATACTTTGTATATAAAAAATATATAAAAGTATACAAAAGTAAATAAAAAACTTTGACTTCCGCTTCCGGTCTTGCCGGCGAGGTTCCGTTTTTTTCGAAGCTGTGCACGCTCTCCACGCTATCGAAGTTAAGTTATTGTTCCCATTTGTATTTTTGTCAAAACTGTATTTATTTTATGGTGTGTGTACCTACAGTGGGTCCCTGGGAAGATTCTCGGTGTAAATCTTTCATACCTGTATAGAAAATCGTGTTAATTAGTGTCATGTCTTTTGAGGCCTTGTACCATGTCCTACCTTGAGGCTTTGATTTTCTCTCAGCGGTCCGTCAATTGTGCTCCAATTACTTTCGTTCTCTGTTTTTGACCCAGTCTTTTCACCCCATACTTCCTTGTTTAAAATATCAACTCAAAAAAAACAAAAAAACAAAAAAACATTTCCTTCTCTGTTCTTATTCGTTGTTCTTATTCGTTTATTCGTTGTTCTTATTCGTTCGTTTGTTCTTCGACCACGTGTTTCACACCCATTTCCCCAGATAGTTTTCACTGTTAAACTTTAAAATGTCTAAACAATGACTTGTCTTTTAGTCCTTGAGCCAACCGGCCATATTTTGAAGTGAATGCTCCGGCGGGGGGAGTAATTCTCATTATGATTTTCCATTAGACCAATGTCTCAAGTGTCAGAAAAGGTGTGATGGACATCTGAGAACGGTAGCTTAGTGCCCGGATGGACGCCATCTTTGAAACCACCCAGCTCGAAAATGCCCATTTGGTGGGGTACATTGTTGCACGTGTATCTGGACTTCTATACTAGCTATCGATGTGCGGTTGACGACTAAATATACGTCCGATGTGTACCGTCTAAATAAAAAATAATATGAAGCATTTTGTTTTAGATTAATTATTATAAAAATCAATTATCGAAAAAAAATCATATATTTTTCAATATTTTATTATTAGACTTGTACTTTTTTTAGTGAAACAGCACTGGTATGATTTTCCAAATTATGCATTGTGCTACACCGTTTATCTGTCTATAAAAATAACTCAAAAACTAAAACATATCATCCACCACGAGTTTACACAAAAAATATATGAAAAGGCATGCACTTTCCACAAACCGAAACTATGTCAGTTGGAATTTCCCGCCGATAATCAACCCACAGGACCCAGTGCCGAAAGTGACGTCAGTCTATTCTATATCTATATTCTATATTCTATATCTCAGTCTGAGATTTGTTGCGGTGACCTGATTAATTTCTGAGGGGGGGGGGGGGGGGGAGGAATCGCTGAGTGGTGGCGGAACATCGCAACGCGTCAACGGTATCATCGTCCAACCGAAGTCGCAGTCGTGTTTGCCGCCCCAACCTCCATCGGCAGTATCCAAAGCAGATAAGAAGCGATCTATCCCGTCATCCAGCGATTTAGTTGCAATATACAGCGGTGGGAAACGAGAGGGCCCACCTGCAATCAGGCCTGCAGATCTTTCTGACACTCTTGCAGGCGCAACATCCCTTGCGCAGCGCCGAAATCACGTATGGATTATGACTCGCATGCTAGAACCATGCGACCAGACAATCAGTTCGTGGACTGGTTTCAACATCATGACTAGAGATCGTGTTCAGGTGACGGAAGATGTAGTTGGCTACCTGCCGACTATAAACGCGCCTGCCACAGATATGGCAACAGTGCAAGAAATCCTCAGAGAAGCTCTGAACATCATGTCATCACTTCAGCTTGAGCGTATACCGGTGGTGCTAGACCAGGCACTATTTGCTAAGGCGACCGAAATAGCATGGAAAGATGTCGATCGATATGGAAGAATCATGCTCATGATGGGGAACTTCCATACCATCTGTAACTTCATGTCGAGCATTGGGAAAATGTTTGGAGATGCAGGCCTTCGGGATGTAGCTGTTGAGTCAGGAGTAATCGCTGAAGGTTCCATCAACAAGGTTCTGGAAGGCAAGCAATACAACCGTGCTGTGCGACTCCACAAGTTGATGTACGAGGCACTAATGCGCATCATTTGGAAGGGCTTCCAGGTGTGGATAGAAAGCAATCATCCTGACAAGGAACCCCAGATTCGAAGCACTGACCTCAAAATTCGCAGCATCAAGGAGGATGTTTGCCACGAGACTCTCGCTGCTGCTCTCGATGATGATTCATGTGTACAGAGCTTTGACATGTTCGCGAAATACCTACATTTTCTGCGAACCAAACATGGAGACCTGGCTCGCTTCTGGATGATGTATATTGATATGGTAGAGACCCTGCTGGGGTTGATTCGTGCGGATAGAGAAGGCGACTGGATGTTTCACTTGGCTTGTGTCAGAAGAGTGATCCCTTGGTGTTTCGCAATGAACAAGGTGAACTATGCTAGATATCTACCAGTGTACTATGCACAGATGACGCAACTCCACGAAACATGCCCCGAGTTGTACAGGCATTTCAATCAAGGCTACTTCTCCGTACAGCTTAGACCAGGGAATCCATTTGCCAGAATCGCTGTTGATCAGACAACAGAAGAAACAGTAAACAAAGATACGCAAACAGCTGGAGGAACACGAGGTTTTAGTCTTCGACAAGGGGCTGTGTCACGATACTATCTAACTGCAGAAAATCGGGCTACTGCACTGAGGCAACTATGAGAAACTATCCTTGTGAATGGCAGCGACACATCTCACGCCAAGCACCCTGACTTGTCTACTTCTCGCATCAAACGTGATGAGTCTGGCGTCACAGCTATCTGTGATCTACTGGAAAATGACTGGACCAATCCATTCGCCGATGATCCGTCATGTCTTCTCAGTATATCTACCGGAGCGGCTGCGAGGGAGGACGTTTCTAATGACCTACTCAACACCCTGCAAAAGGGGGAAGCGGCGTATCAAAGCTTCCAGAAACGTCTTGAAGAGGGAACAGGCTTTCATGACACATTGAACAAGCTAAACTTGAAGACCTTTGGTAAGATCAAGCAGAAAGTTGTGCAGGGCACAAACAAGGAGATCGTCCTGAGAGCTGACAGACAACTGTTTGCCACCATGATACTCATCGCCAAGACAAGGAACCTCGACATGCAACTTGTCCTTTGTCACCCACTAGGGCCGTTACCATGGTCTTTGGCAAACGTTGATGGGTCAATGAAAAAAACGAACAAAGCTGCACTTGCGAAACACATGGAAGGTCTTGTGGAACCAGCCGAGAACGTTGACAAGCGAAGTGCAACAATAATTGATGCGATGGCTCTCATACAAAAGATGCATGGCGAGAACGACACGTTCGAAGAACTATCTGACCGCATCCTTGCTGCAGCGCTTCACGCTGGTCAAGGCAGTGAGCGCATCGATGTTGTCTTTGACACATACACAGAAGAATCCATCAAAGCAGCTGAGCGTGTGAACCGCGGTTCAAATGAAGGCATCAGTTTCAGCGAGATCAGACCCGCACACAAAATCATGAACTGGCGGCGTCTCCTTGCTTGCAGCCAGACAAAGGAGAAACTGGTTGTGTTTCTGGCGGAGTCGTGGAAACATGAAACAAATCGCGAAAAGCTAGGCAACAGAACACTGTATGTCACCTGTGGTGAAAAATGTCTGGTACTGACCCGCGATAGGTGGACGTTGGTGCAAGCACTCGAATGTAGCCACGAGGAAGCAGACACGCGTATGTTTCTCCATGCAAAGCACGCCGCTACCCACTACAAGACGATCATCTTAGTGGCAGATGACACCGACGTTCTGATCATCAGTCTTCATCTCAGCAGAACCATCGATAGTCAGCTCTTCATCAGACGAGGAACAAAGGTTCGAGTCAGAATGATCGACGTTGGAAAGTTGGCTGCGGTATTGGGGTCTGGAGTTTGCAGTGCATTGCCAGGGCTTCATGCATGGAGCGGGTGTGACACTGTGAGTGCTCTGGGCTCTGGCTAGCCAAGGAAAGATAAAGGCTTTGAAGCTTGTGCAAGCGAATGAGCTGTATCTTCAAGCATTCACAGATCTGGGATCTTCGTGGAATGTACCAACAGACGTCTTCAATAGCATTCAGGCCTTCACGTGTCAGCTGTACGCCAAGAACACGAAGATCGTCGGTGTTAATTCGCTCCGTTATCACATGTTCTGTGCAAAGAAGGGCCAGATCGAATCTGGACAATTGCCGCCTTGTGAAGACTCCTTGATGCAGCATACGCTTAGGGCCAACTATCAGGCGGCTATCTGGCGACGCAGCCTTGAAAACCTACCAGACGTCCCAACACCATCAGCAGGACATGGTTGGGAACTCGATGATGGCGGTTCGCTCACAATCCGATGGATGGCGGGTCTACCAGCTCCAGATGTCGTCTTGAATCTCATCTCATGCACATGCAGAAGGACGTGTCGACCGTCAGATTGCTCCTGCATACTGAATGGGTTGAAGTGCACTGTTGTGTGTAAGCTGCAGGGATGCTCCAACATGGTGCAGGATGATGCTATCGTGGCTCAGGATGCCAATGATTCTGATGGCGACTCTGATGATTAACTTTGTGTGCACTGTATATTGTATAGCATATGTTGTTCTCTATTATAATGCAGGCCAAATTGCCTGAAAATCTTTATAGACAGATAAACGGTTTAGCAAAATGTATAATTTGGAAGATCATACCGGTGTTATTTGACTAAAACATGACATGTTCAATGATACCTCCGCTTGCTTATTAGGAATATACATCGTATGGTGTTAAAATCAGCTCCAGACGTCTTTCCAAACTCTAGTAATGAATAATTAATATAATTGGCGGCCATTTTGAAATCCAAGATGGCCACCAAAGTGCAGATTTCCTATGTAACAATTTCCGCCTGCTTATTAGATATCGTATGGTGTTAAAATCCTCTCCGTACGACATTCCTAACTTGCGTTATCGTCAGAATAGATAATGCCAGCGGCGGCCTAAGTCATTTTATGCCTCTTTACATTTATTTGTTGTAAACTCGTGGTGGATGATATGTTTTAGTTTTTGAGTTATTTTTATAGACAGATAAACGGTGTAGCACAATGCATAATTTGGAAAATCATACCAGTGTTGTTTCACTAAAAAAAGTACAAGTCTAATAATAAAATATTGAAAAATATATGATTTTTTTTCGATAATTGATTTTTATAATAATTAATCTAAAACAAAATGCTTCATATTATTTTTTATTTAGACGGTACACATCGGACGTATATTTAGTCGTCAACCGCACATCGATAGCTAGTATAGAAGTCCAGATACACGTGCAACAATGTACCCCACCAAATGGGCATTTTCGAGCTGGGTGGTTTCAAAGATGGCGTCCATCCGGGCACTAAGCTACCGTTCTCAGATGTCCATCACACCTTTTCTGACACTTGAGACATTGGTCTAATGGAAAATCATAATGAGAATTACTCCCCCCGCCGGAGCATTACTTTTGGTCTGGCTCAAGGACTATTTAGGCAATGTCTTGCTCACCAAATCTATTCATTCCAAAAAAAAATTCCATCTCTTACAGTTCCTCTTTTCTACATTCCCTAAACTCTCCTGCACTCCACCCCCCCCCCCCCTCCCTCCAGCGTCCTTAAACGTATTTTTGACTCGAAGGTCACAAGAATCTCATTTTGCAATAAAAGTTCGTTTCCCATTAATCGTACATTTTCCAAAATCCAATCTCACCCCTCCCCTCCAAATCTTCCCCATCACCCCTCCCCTCCAAAACTTACCCATCACCCCTCCGCTCCAAATCTTCCCCATCACCCATCCCTTTCAAATCTTCCCTCTTGCCCCTCCCATCCAAATCCTCCCCATCACCCATCCCATTCAAATCTCCCCCCTTGCCCCTTCCCTCCTAAACTCCCCCCACACCCCTCCCCTCCGAGACTCTCCCTCGCTCCTCCCCTCCTAGACTCCCCTCTCACCCCTCCTCCTCAAAGCGTCCTCCCGCTTCTTCCCCCTTCCAACTCTCACCTCCATCTCCCCCAACCTTCTGCCTCGCTCTTCCCCCTCCTCAAATAACACCTCATTGTGCCTCACCCAATCACCATCAAACCTTTTGTCGGCCCCATCCTTCCCTTTCTCCGAGCTATTCTAAAATCTCTGACACACCTTCAACAACTCTCCCTACCTCTTCCTCCTCTTCCACATCTTACCCTACCCCTCCCTCCCCCTGTTCTGTATCCAATGCTCCCCCTTCCTCTTCATTAACGGTATGGACCTCAAACATCCGGGGCTTTCGTTCAAGCTTAACTGATCTCTCCATACAGGTTGCTTCTGACAAACCAGACGTGATCTGCTTAACAGAAACTTTCCTCCTTCATGATGTCTCTGATTCCTTAGTATCTCTCCCGGATTACTCCCTCCTCCGGTATGATAGACCTGAGCCTTGTCCTGGAGGTGGGGTTGCTATCTTTATCAAAACCTCTCTTTCTCACTCGCCCTGCACTGCCCTCTCTCCACCTCACCCCCAGGAATACCTCTGGGTACGGCTTCACCTTCGCTCCCACCTCTTGTTCATATGTGTGTTGTACCGTCCACCAAACAGTGATGACTCCATCTACATCTCGCTGTCTGATAATATGGACCAACTTCTATCTACTCATCCCAACTCTCTCTTCCTCATATGTGGTAATTTCAATTGTCACCATGCCAGTTGGCTGGGTGTGGGTACCTCCCTCACCAGCCATGGCTCCTCAGCAAAGGACTACTGCGACTCACTGGGACTGACACAATCTGTCAATTTCCCGACCCGGATCTCAGTCAACGGAGCATCTTCTCTTCTGGACTTGGTTAAGCCTAACTTCCCTGAAAATGTCTGCTGCTCTTCTTCTGCTCCAATCGGTTCTTCTGATTATGTGCTTGTTAAAGTGGACCTCTCTCTGACCATTCTCACAGAGCCTCCTCAGCGTCGACGAGTCTGGCATTTCACTCAGGCCAACTGGCACGGTCTTCAAGCAGCCATCAATCATCTGGACTGGTCTCCCATCTCTACCACCTCTGACGTCAACTCATCCTGGGAATTCTTCCAAAGTAAATTGCTCTCTCCCATGTACAGATTTATCCCATCTCGTCTTCAGTTGTCATACCCTTCCTCCCTTCCATGGTACACGGAATCTTGTGGTAAGGCTGTTGCCCAGAAACAACTTGCCTTAGTCTCCTGGAAAGCAAATCCAACGGAAGGAAAGCTCATTTCCTTTCACAAAGCCCGAAACAAGTGTGTGTCCACCCCCGGGAGAGCCAGCAAACAATATCTCTCCTTTCTCAAGACCGAACTCTCTTATCTGTCTCCCTCTTCCAAATCCTGGTTGCGTCTGGTCAAATCTGTTTCTGGTGTTTGTTCCCCCTCCATCCCCTCCCTCACCTCAAATGGCTACACGGCTGACTGCGCACGTGAAAAAGCTGAACGCCTCAAAGCTGTTTTGCCTCTAAATCTTGTGTCCCAAACCCATCCCTCTCTGTACCCACCGTACCCAGTCGTACCCAGCTTCTCCTGGACTCTGTGTCCTTTCCTCCTGACAAAGTGGAAAAGTTTCTGTCAACCCTCGACTCTGATTCTGCAACTGGACCTGACGGCATCAGCCCACAGGTCCTAAAATAATAATAATAATAATACATTTATTTTATATAGCGCTTTTCAAGAAGCCCAAAGGCGCTTAAAGCCTGTTCTTCCGCTCTTTCACTCCCTCTCTCAGTCCTCTTCACCCTCTCTTTTGCTCAAGGTCATCTGCAATCTGCTTTGAAATCAGCCAACATCACTGCTTTACACAAAAAGGTGCAAAAACAGATCCTAGCAACTACAGACCAATCAGCCTTCTCCCAATTATCAGCAAAGTCATGGAATCCATCATTGCTTCGGATATGAAATCTTTCCTCTTCTCCAACACCTTGATCTCTGATCATCAATTTGGTTTCAGACCAGGTCACTCTACTCTGGACATGCTGCTTCTGCTGTCTCAACAATGGATGGAGGTCCTCAATGCCAAACAGGAAATTCGAACTGTCTCCCTTGACATATCACGTGCCTTCGATACGGTCTGGCACCCCGCTCTGCTCACCAAACTCTCCTCCTTTGGTATCCATGGAAATCTCCATGCATGGCTGGCGGACTTCCTCTCTAGTCTTAGTCAACGTGTGGCCCTGAATGGGTTTCTCTCATCTCCTCTTCCTGTTCAGGCTGGGGTTCCCCAAGGCAGTGTTCTGGGCCCTGTGCTTTTTCTGGTCTTCATCAATGATCTCTCTGACTCTCTTGAAAATCCTCTCTATCTCTTTGCTGATGACTCCACTCTCTGCCGCTCCATTCCTCATCCCTCAGATCGGCAGTCTGCAGCCTCCTCACTCTCTGCAGACCTGGACAAAATCACAGACTGGGCAAAGAAGTGGAACATGTCTTTCAATCCTGACAAATCTCACACTCTTACAATGTCTCTCCGAAAAGACCGACTGGACAACCCTCCCATCCACTTTCTGAATAATCCTCTCCAAGAAGTTCTGTCACTCAAGCTTTTGGGTCTCACTATCTGCTATGATCTTTCCTGGGAAAACCACATTTCAAATCTGGCCTCCAAAGCCAGTCGCCGACTGGGCATCCTCCGTCGTGCGAAGTCCTTCCTTGGCACACTTGAGCTCCTCACCACATACAAGGCTTTCATCCGCAGCTCAATGGAATACTGCTCTCCCCTCTGGGCTGGTGCTCCTGCCTCACACCTAGCTCGTCTTCACACTGTTGAAACCAAAGCGTTCAGAATCATTGGAATCTCCCACGATGAAGCTACCTCCGAGGGCCTTTCACTTACTCACCGCAGGTAGGTTGGTGGTCTTTGTCTTCTACCGACTCCTCTCCGACCTTGCTCCTCCAGCTCTCTCTGGGCTCTGTCCCCCAAATATTTCTACAGGTCGCACAAAATCTGTCTGCAACCCTCTTATGGTTAAACTACCAAAATCAAGACTCTCTGCTCACCTTCACTCCTTCATTCCTCTTTTCTCCTGCCTCTGGAACAAACTCCCTCACTCTCTTCAATCCCACTCCTCCCTCCAGGTCTTTAAAACAGCTGTTGACCACCATCTCTTATCTTCCCCCATCCAAAACCTTGAGCTTTTCTACCCCTGCTAATTTCACCCAAAATCTACTTTTTTGAAATACCAACTTATTTCCTGGAAGTCCTTGGTGTCCTCCACCCTTCCACCCCCTTTCCCACGCCGCCTCCACCCAAGCCCTCTCTCTCCCACACATTCCCAATGTCCTTGCTCTCAAATGTTGTGTTTATGTGCTTCCCCTTCTCTCCCCATATTGTCGACCGCTCCCCTTTTTATATACTTTGTTTGTTTGTCTGTTTGATTTGTTTGCATGGTAAATAGTGCAGGCATTTTACGCAAAAAGAGGGTCAACCTCACACTAATTGCAACAGAAGCAAACTCAACTGATTTGTGTATCCTCAATATGTTCTGAATGAGGAAAAAAAAGTGTTAAGGAATTGTATTGGGTGGAAAGTTTTGAAAAATGCATAAATATGATCCAACCAAAAAACCGATTTTTAGCCCTTTCTGCTAGGTTTGACTATGCTGTATTTTTTTCCTTGAAGCAAAAAAAACACATACAGAGTATCAGTGATGAGAATTTATTGTGATCACATCATCACACTGATCTAGAATCCTGCTGTATCCTGCTGTATCCTGAAATTCAAAATGACTGCCATCCACCCTATAGTGACAATACAATACAATCTAAAAAACTGAGCACTCTAAGTTGACATTCGGCAGGTTTATTGCTCAGGACCCATGGAAGTGCAGTGTCAAGATTGAAGTTGTTTGGATGAGTGGTTCTCGAGAAAGTTCACCTCTTGAAGGTGAACTCAGCAGGTGTTAGTCCATCCATGGACTTCAGTATCGCAGTGCCAACGGACTGTGCTGTATCAACGTTGACGGTGGAAAGGGCATTCTCCCCAGTGGCAATATTCCGGAAACTAGGGTCATTGCTGAATGGATTGTGCTCCTGTAGATAACTGAGAACTGTCAGTGTGTCCTTCCAGTCACGGGATTGCCTTGCTTGAGTCACGGGGCCAAGTCATGTCTTTGTTCTGCTCTCCAGTGTTGTAGTTGACCCCCGTGAGTCCCTCCATTGCCTGGTTTACTTCTGCACAGGCGGGCATCGATAACAGCCACAACAGACGCTGTTGCTCCGTCATCCCTCGCCCTCGTGTGAGCCCACGACTGGTTTTTAAACTTCTTCTCATCAGAACCTGCTCAAAGACCAGGTCAGGTGAGAGACCTGCCCATAGGCGATCGCTTCGCCGAATCACGTGGAACCCTTCCTCGAAACGTTGTTGGACTTCTGGGTGTTCAGTCTTGAGGTTGTGCATCTGCTGAAGGTACACCCTGGCAGATTTGGTGTAAAGATTGTGCCCTGATGTGGCCAGATAGGGTAGCATGTCCTGGATGGCCTGCAGATGTAAGGTCCAGTTTCCAGTGCGTTCTGCACTGATGTATTTTCGTAGGATGTCCAGCATGTCCATGTACTGAACCCAGAGAGCTGAAGTTCTAGAGGACTTCTTGGTGGACTCGATGTGCTTTTGAAGGCGGTCTTTGATTCTCATTAGAACTTCAGACTGACAAACTTATTCAGCAGATATAGCCCCATTTATCAGCTTCTCATAGATCTTATAAGCTCCCTCCAGGTCTGCATCTCTGCTTCCATCTGTTATCTAATGATCCGGTGGCCTTGCAGCTGCAGCTGCTTCGGCTGACTCTGACTCTCCATCCTTACTGTTGTCTGTAGTTCCAGATTGCTGTGGTAGATGGAAATCGAACACGTTTGATAGCATCAGTGCATTGAGGGCTGCATCAACAATTGAGTGTGCACGAACTGCTCGCGCAACAGCTTTGCCACACATCATGTGGATTACTGCGTTTGGGGCATAGATCAACTCCAGCAGTTCTTGTAGCCCAGATGAGGCCATCAAGTGTCCGATGCAACCGAGGAAGCTCATTTCTGCATGGAAGCCACCAAAACGCAAGACTATTCGTCTCAGATCACTTTCCATTGGCTCAGAGTTGATAATCATGAGAGCCTTCCACCAGAGTGGCTGATCAAACGTGATTATTGGGGTGACATTGTGGCATCGTGCATGCTCACTAACAAATGGCAGGGTCGAGAATATGCATGTGCTATCACTGGGATTCAGATTGATCATCGGCAGAAGCATAACAGTTGCTTTGCCAGGGTGGTCACCATAATGCACGAACTGCATCATTCCTGACCATGCAGGTCTGGGAGACCCAAAGAGGACGGATGCTTTCCACAGGACATCAAGATTTTCACAGCTGTTCTGGACCTGAAGGTTGACAAGCTTCTGGTAGGTCAGTGCCGTCAAATTGTGCCTTTCGTCTTTGTGGTACTGTACTTGTACCCTTCCAACCATTGCCACATCCAAGGAAGTAGCCTTGATCCTGGGGATTGGCTGCCTTGATCTAATTCCAGGGGTTATGGCTGCAATCACTCCTATACCATGGAATGTACCAAGCCCATCAAGCGTGCGGATGTTATGGTCGACATTGTCAGCTACATATTGGACAAACTCTGTCGATAGGTCAGGAATGTTTGTTCCATGGAATTTGGCTGCATTTAGTTCAAACTGGTGCACCTCCTGGTATGCGCAACAAACCCAAGGTGATGAAGAGTATCAATGAGGAACTGCGATGCAAAGTGGTGATATAGTTGCACGCCCAACCCAAACTGAAGTGGTGCTAACATGACTCTTGGTCTAGTTGCCTGCATCATTGCTTGTCCAATTGCCGCCACTTTGGCTTGAGTTTTGGTCCCGGCAAATAGTTCTTCCAGGAGCACGCGAAGAGTATCTGGAAGAAATCTGACGCCAGCCTCTTGCGATTCTATGTCATCAAGAGCTGGGTAAGACTCATAGGATAACCCGGTCTTTGATATCTTGTTTGATGAGCTTTGCAGCTGCCTGCACAAGCTTGATCTTCTCTTGATCTTCTGTGTTTGTTTGTTTCTGCTGTGTCTCATAGTAGTCTTGCAGCACCACCCTGGCTGTTGTCCTGATGGTAACCACGTTTGGTTTCCCATTGATCTCGGTGTATATTATCTTCTCACCGAAGTGTTTTTGCAGACTCCTCTTCATATGGGTGTAACCATATGGTTCATGTTCACTGTGTGCAAGCTTCTGCTGCATGAGGTCAATTAGATCATTTATGGTGATCTGCTCGTCATCATTTTCTTCGATATACTTCACAACCTCCAAGAATGCTGCTGTCCTCTCATCAACGACAGGCCGACCAGCCTTCATCCTTTTGGAGTCTTCTGTGTTTGTCTGATACGCTACTGGTATCTGCTTTTTTGTGCGAAAATTCACACTGCAAGTCTGATGGTAGACTGCATCTGCTGCATGTAGGTCATGCACATGCAGAATCCGTGCCTTCACAGTCTCTGACCAGTCATCACCTCGTGCACGACATGTTGCCAAAAGCGTGTCCTTGAATTCAATTGTCTTGATTTGGAAAACACTGACTTCACTTGGCTTCTTTCTCTTTTTTCCAAACTGAGCTGGTGTGCCACAAAACGGGCAATCAGTACTGTAAGAGAACCTCCCTGTAGTCGATCTTAGTGTAGGACTCTCACTGCTTGTACTTGTTTCTGACTCTTGTTGCCTGGTGTCCTTGGCTATCTGTTGTGGATTAATGTATGTCCAGCGACAGTCTTTGTGTATCTTATCACCAGGTACAGCATGAATATTGTCTCCCCTTGTTTTACTGGCCTGGTTGATAGATGAACTTCCCTTCTCTCCAAGTGTTGATACTGACGACCCTCCTCCGTCCACAGACTGCTTGCAAATGACACACTGTTCATATGCCTCCATTTCCTGAAAGTGGAAAAAAAATATGCACGTTGAAAAATATGCACGCACGGTTGAAAACGTGCATGTTTGGAACTGGATCCTAGTCAGGGATGTGCAGAGGATGTTAGAGGGTTCATAACTCAGAAAAGAGCACTGTAGTTGTGGCGTGCGTGGCGTGTTTAAACTAGTTAGCAGAATATGTACAATGTAACATAATGTAATAAATAGCTAGCTAACTATTTGTAACTTTCTCGAGAACCACTCACCCAAACAACTTCAATCTTGACACTGCACTTCCATGGGTCCTGAGCAATACACCTGCCGAATGTCAACTTAGAGTGCTCAGTTTTTTAGATTGTATTGTATTGTCACTATAGGGCGGATGGCAGTCATTTTGAATTTCAGGATACAGCAGTTGATCAGTGTGATGATGTGATCACAATAAATTCTCATCACTGATACTCTGTATGTGTTTTTTTTGCTTCAAGGAAAAAAATACAGCATAGTCAAACCTAGCAGAAAGGGCTAAAAATCGGTTTTTGGGTAGGATCATATTTATGCATTTTTCAAAACTTTCCACCCATGCAATTCCTTAACACTTTTTTTTCCTCATTCAGGACATATTGAGGATACACAAATCAGTTGAGTTTGCTTCTGTTGCAATTAGTGTGAGGTCAAGTCACATTATTATTGGCGTAAAATGTTAGCTCTTTCACGAGCCTCGATTCTGTATACAAAAAAAAAAAAAACTTTTGTAAATCAAATGTCTAAGAGTCCGGTAAGGGAGCAAAATTCTAGGAGTATACAACTGGTTGCAAGGTTAAGATAGATATATTTGGAAGAGTGGTAGTTAAAATATTTCAAGATGTTTATGAAATGAATTTGTTGACTCTTTGAAGTTAATTGTTCGAAGTTTTGTTTAAACTTACATTTTGAGTTAAATTGATGATTGTTCGTGGAAATAGTTTGGTGGAGGCTTGTTAAAAAAAACCCCTTGGTTACAGTGTTTTGGAACAAATTAATAAACCATGTGATTCTGATGAGAATAGAAACAAATATGGAACCAAAATAGAAAGACTTTTATGATGACATGAAGTACGAGATTAAAAAAAGAAGATTGAATCAAGTAATGGTACAAATGAATAGAGTAGACTCAAGATAAGGACATAATAGAAATGTTATGAATTGTGCCGGTCTTATAAGATCAAATATTCGTAGTTGACACTATGGAACCGATTCCTCAATTTAAAAAAAAAGTAAAAAAAATTGGGGAATCCATGATAATGATACATTTTGCATAGTTTGTTTGTTTGCATAGTTTGTTCGGAATTAGATATTCCTATTTGTGATTTTAACCATTACTAATGAATGATTTAAATGCATGAGTGAAGCATTTGTGAGAAATATGAAGGACTCATTTTATTTCTGTTTGGTAATGATATAAAAGGTAAGATAGTGATTACATTCCTCATTTGTTTGTATAACAAGAATCACATAATTTTATATTGTCAATTAATGAATCAGAAGGTTAGAGATATCTGAGTTGGTGGAGATATCATAAATTAAACACATCTGGTGTTTTGCCATTATAAATATACATCGGATGTTGGACCTTCTGTCTTTGCGATATATATGAAAATATAATCTTTGAATGTTTGAATGAAGCTGTAATAAGATAAACATGATCAGTTGGAGCATGGTAACTTAATGTTAAGGTGTACTCACTCTGTCTGATTCAGAGTGTGTGGAGAGCAGACTCATATATGGCTAGGTGAAGAGACCAGCTGGCACCGAAAGAACTGAAGTGGTAACTGCTTTGGGATGAGCTACGAGCAGTAAATTTGGACAGAAGGGTTTAATTTAGGGCATACACCTCCCTCCAAAGCATGGAAAAGGTACCATCCTCTGGAAGATTTGGAGAAATGATGTTCTCCATCACCACGGGGAAGTCATGCGACCATTCGTCTGAACCACACTGTTATGCATGAGCTAAGAGCGGCCACCTGCTTCAGTTCGGTGCTTGGAAGACCCATTGAGGCAGCAGCCAAATGGGCTTTAATGTCAACAGTCAAGGGCGTTTCTACTCCTATTGGATGCTTGGGCTGGATGTCATTACTCCATCGACGACCAGGAAATGAAGTCCTGCCTGTGACTGTTGACCAGTGTGGAGTTGTAAGTGGATGGCCTTGCCTTTTCAACACTGGGCCTCCATGTTTCTGGCATGGGCTACGGACCACTTGGACACAATGATCCTATCGTCTCCATCGATGCACCTTTCATCTCAGGCCCACACCTGGCATCGTTTGGATGATCAAGCAACATCTCATCTGCACCCTCTGCCCACTCACGTTGTGTGAAAGGCAGATCAACTGCAACTGGATGACAGCCTTGGTCAAGGTCTACTAAGGCTCATTGCAAGAGTGGCAATGATGCTACGCACGGAGCAGGGTCATTTTATGATCTTGCCCACCTTCTACGCAAAATGATGCAGGTGCTACCATGACGACAGAAGGAGAAGGTCCATACTTGATTTTCAACCACACAAGTGATCGGTCTCTTTCTCAAACAGAGTTCCAACATTCTCTCTGCAGCAAAGCGTCCTGGAATCATAATTGCCAAATGTTGCAGATGTTTTATTTTGAATATTGAATCATGCTGACAGTAAAATAACAGGAATGATTTTATGTTGAACTGATAATTGTTGTGCATTTGCATTTGTGTGCATTTTTGTGCAAAAGGTAAGGTTTGTTTGCAGAGATACTTGTGCTGCTTACTGATGCTAAAGCAATGGAGTAGCGTGTGGCATGCTTTCTGCTGGCACAACATCTATCAGTCATTGCAGATAACGTCATATGGCTTCGTGGTCAACAGTGACTCACCTGAATACAACAAACTGAATTGTCAACAACGGATGGAGCAACGAAAAAGAAAACGCCTATGGTCGACCAGATCTTCTCATGGGGATGCAGATTGAACATGAACATGGGTATGCAGATTGAACACCCAAATTTTGTAATTTGAGTACCTTGTAAATTGTTGTTTGAATTAATTGTTTAATTTAAACAAAGAGAAAAAATTGAGGAATTATAGAAGTTATGAAGATCCTCTACATTTGTTAGGAGTCGACGAGTTATCGCAGGCAGTCAAATTCAAACTTGTCCCTGACCCACTTAATTAATAAAATGTATTGCAATGACAATAATCAGAAATAGTTTCATCATTTGCTGAATCTTAATAATACTATGCTCTGGTCCATAATGATCTTGTAGAAAAGGAGTAATTATCTTATTGAGATGTGTGTATTTCTATGCATTACAAACTTAGGAATTCAAGAGTATATCTCGGACTGTGGTAGACTCAAAAGTTGCCTTGTGATGGAAAGATATACACATCTCTCTTATTTGCAGTGCTGTGTAAATACTAACTTGGGGATAAGATCTGTTAATGCTTTGTTTTACAAAAACGGAGCATCTTCTGACGCTCCTGATTCAAGTGACCAACTGGTGAGATAATGGGTGATCAAGAATTCCCCGTCCTCCGATCTCCCCCCTCCCTACTTCCTAATGCGTTATCAATAACTCCCCGGCCCCCGATCAATCCCCTCCCCAGTTCTTGCTTCCTAATCAGTGATCCCCGTACCCCAGATGTACCCCTCCCTAATCCCTTATAATAATCCATCGGCCCCCGATCTCCTCCCCCCTATCCCCTCCTATGGTGGAGACACAGTCATCATTCCCCTATTGTTCAAAATGATATATTAATTGAGCTCGGTTCGCGTAATCGAGGAAGAATGCTCATTTCCGACCCGGGTCCTGTGCTGTGAATCCTGTGCTGTGAGTTTTATAATGTATTTATGTTTGTAACCAAATGAGTATTTTTCCCAGTGTTATTAAAATATTTACAAGTGTTCATGGCTTTGTTTATGCACACAATGTGTGAGCTGTGCTCGCACGATAAAGCAAGACAAAATGGACGACACAGGAACGAAGTTTCACCGAGCTAATTATTTAGCTCAAAACCAAAGAACTCAAAAGCACACTGAATCCGCCCATCGAACGGGCGGCAATTTATAACGCAAAATCAACACACAAAAGCCACGCCTCTCAGGCGGGGCATGGTATGCAAAAGAGGTAAGTCACGCCTCTCGACGGGGCGTGGTATGCAAGGAAAGTGTTCGCCTGAGAGGGCAAGTCTGGACACACCCGGGCGGGGCCGGACACGTGACCGCTCGCCGGTTGCGTCATCGGCCGGTGCACGGTAATTGTGTCATGCTTCCGGTAACCGCTACATGCGCCCCCCCAGAATTAACCTGCACCGGGAGAGTCAGTTTGAGGGGGGTCCTGATGACCCGGCCGAAACGACCCCTGGCGATTCGTGTGGGGGTAGTAGGCGGCGTGGCGGTGGATGGTCGGGTCGGGGGCTTGGTTGACGGGGGACGGCCCCGTCATGGAGGAAGGGCCAACCGTGGAGGTTGGTCGAGGTCCAAATGGGCCAGCTTGAGGCGGTCCACGGAGATGCGGTCCGGCTTGCCGCCGATGTCGACGATGAATGACTTGTCGTCCCTCTGCAGGACCCGGAAAGGCCCATCGTACGGCGGCCGGAGCGGTCCCCGCTGTGCGTCGTGCCGGATAAAAACGTACTCCACAGTGCGAAGTGCTGTGGGGATGTGGGGTTGGGGGCAGCCGTAGTGGGACGTGGGCATGGGGGCAAATCTCCTGGCGGCCTCCTGGAGGTCCGAGCGTTGGCGAGCCGCGGACCAGGGGCCGGTGGTGTCAGGGATGAATTCGCCCGGCACTCGCAGTGGCTGGCCGTAGACCAGCTCGGCGGTGGAAGCCTGGAGATCCTCTTTCGGGGCCGTTCAGAGGCCCAATAGGATGCACGGGAGCCTGTCGGCCCAACCGTCGTCCTGGAGGCTGGCTCTGAGAGTGGCCTTCATCGAGTGGTGGAACCGCTCGCACAAGCCGTTGGCTTGGGGGTGGTAGGCCGTGGTGCGGTGAAGCTTGACCCCCAAGGCCTGGGCAACCGTGCCCCAAAGCTCGGAGGTGAATTGCGGGCCTCTGTCGGAGGAGATGTCCGAGGGCGCGCCAAAACGGGCAATCCAAGTGCCAATGAAGGCCTGCGCCACGTCGGCGGATGTTGTTGATGCCAGCGGGATGGCCTCCGGCCACCTGGTGGTCCTGTCCACCATCGTGAGGAGGTGGGTGAAGCCCCACGAGGAGGGAAGGGGTCCCACCAGGTCCACATTGACGTGGTCGAAGTGTCGCGCGGGCACGTCGAATGGTACCAACGGGGCCTGGGTGTGCCGGTGTACCTTCGCGCGCTGGCAGGCGACCCAGGCATTGGCCCAGTCACGGACGTCCTTACGGAGCCCGTGCCAGACGAACTTTGCTGCCACGAGCTTCTGTGATGCTTTCCGGCCCGGGTGGGAAAGGCCGTGGAGGGCGTCAAAAATGTACCGCTGCCATCCGGTGGGCACGATGGGGCGAGGTTGGCCCAGGGAAACGTCGCACAGGAGAACCGTGCCTGTGTCCTCGAAGGGGACATCGGCCAACCGCAGGCCTGTGTCCGCTGTCCGGAGGGCTTGCACCGTGGGGTCGGCGGTCTGGTCGGCCGCCATGCGGGCGAAGTCCACACCCAGGTGGACGGCGTTCGTGCCGGACCAGGAGAGGCAATCGGCCACAGCGTTGTCCTTGCCAGCAACGTGCCGGATGTCCGTCGTAAATTCGGACACGGCGGAGAGGTGGCGCTGCTGGCGGGCCGACCACGGCTCCGTAACCTTGGCCATGGCAAAGACCAGGGGTTTGTGGTCCACAAACGCCGTGAATGGGCGGCCCTCCAAAAGATGGCGGAAGTGGCGAACGGCCAGGTAAAGGCCGAGGAGCTCGCGGTCGAAAGCGCTATACTTGCGCTCGTTAGGTCGAAGCTGCCGGCTGAAGAAGGCCAGCAGTTGCCGAGCTCCGTTCACCCACTGTTCATGCACACAGCGCCCACCACGTAGTCGGAAGCGTCCGTGGTGAGGGCGATGGGTGCGTCGAGCGCCGGGTGTGCCAGCATGGTCGCGTTGGCGAGGGCCAGCTTCGCGCCCGTGAACGCCACATCCATCTCTGTGGTCCAGGCGACGTCGTGCTTGGCCAGCTTGCCCTGGAGGGCTTCGTACAGGGGGCGCATGAGTTGGGCGGCGCGAGGCACGAACTGGTGGTAAAAATTTACCATCCCCAAAAATTCGTGGAGGGCCTTGATGGAGCGGGGGCGTGGGAAACTTGTGACTGCCTCCACCTTGGTTGGCAGCAGGACGGCCCCGCACTTCGTGATGCGGTGCCCCAGGAAGCGACGGCCGTTACGCCAAACTGGCATTTCGCCGGGTTTATGATGAAGCCTTGCTGGCCGAGGCGCTCGAAAAGCGTGCGCAGGTGGACGAGGTGCTCCGCCCGGGAAGTGCTGGCGATGAGAATGTCATCCAGGTAGACGAACAGAAAGGTGAGATCGCGCAGCACACTGTCCACCAGCCGCTGGAAGGCCTGGGCCGCGTTCTTAAGGCCGAATGGCATTCGGAGGAACTCGAAGAGGCCAAAAGGTGTAATTACAGCCGTCTTCGGAACGTCGGCCAGCCGGACAGGTACCTGGTGGTAGCCCCGAATAAGGTCGACCTTGGAGAAGATCACCCGCCCCGCCAAACGGGCGGAAAAGTCCTGTATGTGTGGTATCGGGTACCGGTCGGGGGTGGTGGCGTCGTTGAGGCGGCAGTAATCGCTGCATGGTCGCCATCCGCCACCCTGTTTGGGCATGATGTGCAGGGGCGAGGCCCACGTGCTATTCGAGCGCTGCACAATGCCCAACCGCTCCAGTGCGTCGATTTCCGCCTACGCCACGGCGAGTTTGGCCGGGTCGAGGCGGCGAGCCCTGGCATAGACCGGTGGACCTGTAGTCGGGATGTGGTGTTCGACACCGTGCTTGACGGCGACGGCTGAAAACGTCGGCTGCATGAGGGCGGGAAACTCGGCAAGTAGGCGGGTGAAATCGTCCACGGCCGGGAGCGCGCAGGCTAGCTTGGTTGGTGCGGAGCCGCTCAATGAGCAAGCGAGCGAGCTGAAGGTCTCCGCGTTGATGAGCCGACGCCGTTTGACGTCGACCAAAAGCCCATGCGCACAAAGAAAATCTGCACCCAGCAAGGCCATGGGCACGTTCGCCGTGATGAAGTCCCACCTGAAGCGCTGGCCCCCGAAGCAGAATGCGACGCTGCGCGAACTGAAGGTGCGGATGGAGGAACCGTTTGCGGCGAGCAAGGCGGGACCGCAAAGCGCTGCCTGTTTGTCCTCCACCGAGGTGGGTATCATGCTCAGCTGAGCGCCGGTGTCACACAAAAAACGCCGCCCGGACGCTGTGTCCGTAATAAACAGAAGGCTGCCTGAATGGCCGACGCTCATGGCAGGCAGCGAGCGCCAGCCTGGTCATTTCCCGACCTGCCAAAAGTGCATGGTGGGTGGCACGTTCTGGTCTTCTGCCCGAACCTGGCGTGGTAATAGCACATGGTCCGCTCTGGTGGAGGCTCCGGTGGTCGCGCCGGGTTCGGTCGACGGGGCGTCGCGGTGGCCACTGCCGCCAGTGGCGCTAACTCGGCCGGTGGTGGCACCGGTCGTGGCGCGGGTGTTTCCTCGGTCGGCCCAGGGTCCCAGACGGCCGCTCCGATGTGTCGCCTGGCCGAGAAAAATTTATCAGCCTCCTTGGCCGGGGCGCGAGGGTCCGTGATGGGCGAATTAGCCAAAGCTAACCGTACCTGCCTGGGTAGCCGCTGGAGGAACAGCTCGCGGAAGAGGAAGTCCGGGCTGTGGTCACCGAGAAGAGCAAGCATCTGGTCCATGCTTTCGGACGGATGGGCCTCGCCCAGCTCCGGGAGGTGTAGTATTTGTCATGCGCATTCGGTCTCCGTGATACCAAACGCACCGAGGAGTAGGCCTTTGAGCGCGCCGTATTTGTCGGCGTTCGGTGTGTGCTGGAGGAAGCTCAAAACCCGGGCCGCGGCAGAGGAGTTGAGCGCGGAAACCACATGGTGGTAGCGCATCGTATCCTCCGTAATGTTCCGCAGGGCGAAGAGAGAAGCCGCTTGAGCAAACCAAACGGCCACGTGAGATTCCCAAAAGCCCGGGAGCTTCAAAGCTGCAGATGATTCCATCGCCGTGTTCGTAGAAAGGGGTCACCAATTGTGGGAGCTGTCCTCGCACGATAAAGCCAGACAAAATGGACGACACAGGAACGAAGTTTCACCGAGCTATTTATTTAGCTCAAAACCAAAGAACTCAAAAGCACACTGAATCCGCCCATCCAACGGGCGGAAATTTATAACGCTAACTCAACACACAAAAGCCACGCCTCTCAGGCGGGGCATGGTATGCAAAAGAGATAAGTCACGCCTCTCGACGGGGCGTGGTCTGCAAGGAAAGTGTTCGCCCGAGAGGGCAAGTCTGGACACGCCCGAGAGGGCAAGTCTGGACACGCCCGGGCGGGTCCGGACACGTGACCGCTCGCCGGTTGCATCATCGGCCAGTGCACGGTAATTGTGTCATGCTTCCGGTAACCACTACAACAAAATTGTTCTTCAACACTCCACCTCCGAAGGTGCATCAGGTTATGTTTTCACCTGTTTGTTTGTTGCTTGAGAAAAGTTAAGCTTTTGCAAGACGTATATTGAATGATCGTGTGAGTTTTTGTCTGTCTGTCTGTTTGTCTGTATGTCAATTGTCGACAGGTCACAATTTTAAACTGATCTTCATGAAACTTCACAAAATGGTAGAGTTGATCAGAAGCAAGGAGCTTATTGATTTTTAGGTCGGAAAGTCAACATAGGCCAAAGGTCAACAACCTAGGTGTAATTCCTAAAATCTATTTTCATCCGGTTGACTTGAAATTTGAACAGGATTTGCATATCAGGTCACTCAATTCTAAAATAAATCCCCCCCCCCCTTCCCATGCCTCCTCCCACAGATCTCCCGATGTCCCTGTTCTCTACGGTTGTACTTGTGTGCTTTCCTCTCCCCATCTCGTCTCCCGCTCCCTTGATCATATGTTTTTTGTGTCAGTTTGTTTTTATGTGATTAATGTTTGCTCTTACATGAGTCTCGATCTTGTACACAAGCAATAAAAAATCCGATTGACTTCTAAATTTGAACAGGATTTTTATATCAGGTCACTCGATCTAACCACAAATTATTCTTACGGCCAACATAGGCCAAAGGTCAGCAACTTCGGTCAAATTTCTAAAATCCTCAATTTTCATCCGATTGACTTGAAATTTGAACAGGATTTTTATGTCAAGGTCTCTCAGTCCAACCACCAATTACTTTTGAGGTCAACAAAAGCCAAAGGTCAGCAACTTAGGTCAAATTTCTAAAATCCTAAATTTTCATCCGATTCACTTGAAATTTTAACAGGATTTGCATACCAGGTCTCTCAATTCAACCACTAATTATTTTAGCACTTTTAAGGTGTGAAATAATATTGTTACGTTTGTTGGGGGTAGGCAATGATTACCTCAGAGCCAGGTAGAATGTGTAGATTAGTGCAGTCCGAATGTCGTGAAGACGAAGAACCATCTCGATGTACCATAAGTAGGGAATCTGTCCAAGACCGTGTTTCGGGGTAAGCTTGCATATTCGTCCGCATCACGAGGGGTGGGGCTTGTTAATTAGCTGAGAGATTATGGGTAAATTAATCCCCTGTGTGTCGTTGCCTCTGTAAGCTATTCCTTTGGTCCTGATGACACTGCACTAGACACCGAGCCAAAATCGCCCATTAACCGCACTAATTAATATGAAAACCACCGGAAGCCAGGCATGAAGCACTACCGCTGATTACCCCGACTTGGAAATCACACAGGACAGGCAGCTCTGTGGAGACAGCCCAAAGAGCGGTGATTGGGTGGGGAATTGGACTGACACAAAGACGAGTAAGAAGGGACTCTCTGATTGCTGAAGGAAGGACAAATGATGTAAGGGCCTTAATGATAAAGGAACGCGCTGGCGGACATTGTCTCTCCCTACTTCTTAATCCATGAGCTAGAGGGGCCCACTGAGCACCGCCCCCCCCCCGCCCTCAATCAACAAAACTAATTTTTTTTGAAACTCTGAAATGTAGTTTGAGAAATTATATGTTAACATGCGATAAATTGGGACTCAGTATGGATTTTGAGAGACTGAAAGTTGCTATTTCCTCTGTTATGATGGTATATTGGCTATATTGGATGTTACGATGGTTATACACGATGGTATACATAAGCAGAAGATTTTGTTTTTTAATCCAACCAAAGATGGCTGATTGGCGGCCTTTAACTGCAGTGCATTCAGAAAGTATTCAGACCCCTTCACTTTTTCACATTTTGTTATGTTGCAGCCTTATGCTGAAATCATTGAAATTCATTTTTTCCCTTACCAATCGTCACTCAATACCCCACAATGACAAAGAGAAAACAGGATTTTAGAAGGTTTTGCAAATTTATTAAAAAGAAAAAACTGAAATATCACTTTGACATAAGTATTCATCCCCTTTGCTATGACACTTGAAATTTAGCTCAGGTGCCTCCCATTTCTCTTGATCATCTTTGAAATGTTTCTACACCTTGATTGGAGTCCACCTGTGGTAAATTCAATTGATTGGACATGATTTGGAAAGGCACACGCCTGTAGATATAAGGTCTCACAGCTGACAATGTGTATCAGAGCAAAAACCAAGCCATGAGGTCGAAGGAACTGCCTGCAGAGCTCAGAGACAGGATTGTGTCGAGGCACAGATCTGGGGAAGCCTACAAGAAATCTCTGCTGCATTGAAGGTTCCCAAGAGCACAGTGGCCTCCATAATACTTAAATGGAAGAAGTTTGGAACAACCAGGACTCCTCCTAGAGCTGGCCGCCCGGCCAAACTGAGCAATCGGGGGAGAAGGGCCTTGGTAAGAGGTGACCAAGAACCCGAAGGTCACTCTGGCTGAGCTCCAGAGATCCTGTGTGGAGATGGGAGAAACTTCCAGAAGGCGGGTTTCCAAGACAACCTTCCAGACGGACTAAGAACCGCGGGTTTCCAAGCAGGAACGGTGAGTGGACAGGCGCGGCCCATTTGATTCATGCGCGAGGCTAGAAGTGAAAACTCACAGTGAGGCCTGGCTTCCCGCCCACACGCTGCGCGCCAATGAATGTACGTTTCCCCGCCAAAGCCTCGGATGATCACCGACGAGATTTCGGAGACGCTATGAGCGAATTCCCCCACTAAAATTACACACATTTATTTTCGTTCTTATATATTTCCCTTTGTCTGTGTGGAGGGTCCCTCAATTTAGGATTTTAGTTTTATCGTGCTTTCTTTGTTACCGGCATTTTCAGAAATAGACCTGTTTATTTTTTTACATTTTAATTACGTGTTGTTTGCGTTAATTTATCCAGGTGTGAAGACGTCGGGTGGAAGCCGTTCAGGTAAGCGCTCCGGTCCCCTCTCCTCCCACCCCCCTCACTTACCCCAACGAGTATCCTCCGCTATATTTTTGGCTGAACGCCTCAGAGTTAAAGCTTGTTCAGCAATCCGTTTCCTCAAACGATATTAATCGCGAGGAACATGACAATATATCTGGTTATTTGACAATGTACGTTTGGTCTGAATGCTGCTGTCTGTTTGAGGGGACATGCGTAATAAAGAGCACGAGCTTTTTCACATGTCCTTTATTACCCTCTTCTGAGGAGATGGTATTGTATTTGAGTCCGTTTGTTACTTGCCGGAATAGATTCCGGCAAGTATGTTGGTTGGTTGGTTTGTCTGTCTGTCTGTCTGTTTGTGCAGAGTACTACGTCTACATCATTACACATAGCATCGCCATACTTTACACACATATTTGGCCTTGCCCTGGAATAGACTGTGCCCAATTTTTAACTCTCCAGGCCCAAGGTCAAGCTCAAGCTCACCCAAAACGTGAAAACCGCTCCAATTTAATCTTACAGCCACCATTACAGCCAACACGCCTCAGATCTGTCACATTCACGATCGCTATGTCGTATGTACTCCCGATACGTGTTTCCTTCATTGTAAGAACGACTAAGTCAACAGTTAAAAGGATTTTGAGCCGATAGGCGTTACGGCCTTGGCAAGATCGGCAGGGATCTGTTAGCTTATACACCGCCCAAATACTAATAGCTATGCTGGCTATACAACAACAACAACAACAACAGGCATTTTAGGCCATTTTCCCTGCAAGAGCGGGGGTTGGCGTTGCGGTCCCCATGAGAATCTTCTCCATTTGCCCTATTTTCTGCATCTCCCCTTGTTAACCCCCTTGCCTGCATTTCTTCTTCGACCATCTTTAGCCAAGTCTTTCTCGGTCTTCCCCGTCCTCGACTTCCTTCTGCATTCATTTCCATCACTCTTCTCAACCAGTCACTTTCATCCTTCCTCAACACATGACCAAACCATCTCAAACTATTTCTCTTCACAGCATCCATCACAGGGTCCATTCCCATCATCTTTCGCAATTCATAATTTGTCTTCCTCTCTCTCAACGATACTCCACACATCCACCGAACCATTCGCATTTCCACCCTTTCCAGCCTTCGTTGCTGCTCTGCGTTCATTACCCATGTCTCGCTCCCATAAATCATAACACTTCTCACACATGCAGCATGCACCTTTCCCTTCAGCTTCAACGACATTCCCCTCCTCGTCAGAACGCCACTCAGTTCCCGAAACTTCTTCCATGCACATCTCACGAGCAACCATTGCCGAGTTTGTCCACCTTCTCCATTCAGCATGTCTCCTAGGTAACAAAATGTTTTCACACCTTCCAGCTTCACGCCATCTCCAAGATCCAACTCAACATTTCCTCCATCTGCAGCTCCCTCTGTGCACACCTTACATTTGAATGTAGCTGCCACACTGGTTAATGACCTTCTCAAACCACTACATTTTTGATGAACCCACTCAGCGCACATTGTACATTGAATGGAATTCACTCCGCCACCCTTCCTGCACACAGCATATGGCCACTTCCCAGTTCTTTCCACTTCAACACATGCTTTACCACTTGCCATCACCTTCGTGTTTCCGAATATTCACCTTCAGACCTTTTGTCGCCATACATTCCTTCCACTTGTTCATCTTCTCCTTCAGTCCATCCATACTTTCTGCAATCACCACCAGATCATCTGCATCCAACAACTCCCACGGTAAACCCTCCTTTACATTCCGAGCCAGCACCTCCATCACAGCTACAAATAGTAGTGGACTGAGTACCGACCCCTGATGCACTCCCACCTTCACCTCAAACTCACCACTGTTCCTGTCCTTCGTCCTTACAGCTGTGCGCTCTTTTGTACATTGCCGTCACTACTCTGATCAACCATTCCTCCACTCATAACTTCCTCAATGCCCATGTCACTACTTCATGTGGAACCCTATCGAATGCTTTCTCCAGATCAACAAACCCAAGAAACAACTTCTTTCTCTTCTCCATGTACTTCTCCTGCAACTGCCTCACAATAAAAAGCACGTTTGTCGTTCCTCTTCCTGGCATAAATCCAAACTGCATTTCGCCAATCTTCACTTTCTTCCTTATCCTCCTCTCCAACACCCTTTCCAATACCTTCATTCCATGCTCCAATAACTTTATTGCTCGATACGAGCCACAGTCCATAGGGTCACCTTTCCCCTTATATAGAGGGACGAAGGTACTCAGTTCCCAATACACTGGAATGCGGCCTTCTTTCACCACCAGATTGCAGATCTCTGTCATTCTCTTCACACCCCAACTTCCTGCTGCCTTCACCATATCTCCCACAACTCCCGTCGGCCCTCCCGCTTTTCTACTCTTCATTGCTTTTGTCACTTCCTCAACTTCTCTGCCGGTCCTAAAAGTGGGTTACTCTCTGTGTTGCCATCCCATTCATTCTCTGCATTTAACAGTATTTCCATATATCTCTTCCATCTTCCTTTAATTCCATTTGGGTCCACAACGATTTGTCGCACTTCATCCTTCAAGCAACTCACCCCCATCACATCACACCTCTCTTTTGCAATCCTGAATACCGCTCTCTGGCCCTCTTCCGAATCGAAGCGTTCTCTGAACATTTTCCTACATGCCTCCTGTGCCTTTACTACCCCTTTCTTTGCAGCCTTCTTGGCTGCCGTATAACTTTCATGCTCTGCCTTTTCTGCCCCCATACCCTTCGCCTTCTGCTACTCCTTGAACTTCTTCCTCTTCTCGTCAATCTTCTTTCCAACTTCATCATCCCACCACCATGTTTCCGAGTGCCTCGGTGGTCCTTTTGTCCATCCACATACCTCACCAACGGCTCCCAACAGACTGTCTTTCATTGACCTCCAACCACTTTCAATCTCAACCACATCATCCTCTAGCATACTCTGCCCCTCTTTTAATGCCTCCCTCACCACACCTTCATTCTCGGTTGGTACTTCACCTGCCGAGTTCTCCTCGCGGGTATGCTGGCTATGCTGCTAGCTATACACTGCCGGCAAGAGTATACATGTATAGATTTCAAGAGTATACTTGTATCGACATAGATTTCCTGCCATTTTGATCCAAAATGGCCGATAAAAAAAAAGTACATTCCAGGCAAGTCCGCGGTCTCTGACCGATTTTTCATTTGATTGTCTGACTGTATGATTGTTTGTCCGCATAGAATAAATACGATTTTCTCTGCAACCGTTGGTCCGAATGACAGCAATTTGTCACCATATGTGCAACTCCACCTGCATAAAGTTTTTAATGACAATTATGACGTCATAGGTCACGTAGTTCGGCCGCCATCAAGGAAAAACCGAAAAACTTTGCACCTCCATATCTCCGAAAGCACTGAATAGAAAAAATTGAGACATGGCTCATTGGAAAGAACGCTCCAAGTGGAATAAAATCTGTTAATCATGATGTCATAGGTGCCTCCATTTTGACGTCATAATTTGTCAAGTACAAAACTTCATCCAATAAAGATGAAATTTCTTGAGCATAATCTCTGAATAAATTGTTGGAGAATTTTTTAAAATAATGATGACGTCATCGGTCATGTGTTCGGCCGCCATCTTGGGAAAACCGAAAAACTTTGTCCCACAATACCTCCGAAAGCCCTGCATCGAAAGAATTGAGAGGTGGCTCATTCTAAAGAACAGTCCATTGGGAATAACATATCTTAATGATGTCATAGGTGCATCCATTATGATGTCATAATTCGACAAGTTCAACACTTCATTCGAGCAAGATTAAATTTATTGAGCATCATCTGGGGACAAATTAGTGGAGAATAAAATAATGATGACGTCATCGGTGACGTGGTTCGGCCGCCATATTTGTTTTGATACAAAAGCCTTAAAAACCACTCAAAACATGTCCTGGGGAGGATCTGCAATCTCTGATTGGTCTTTGCAGTTGTAACTGGAGTGATCATGACTAAAATGTCCATCCAGCTCACTCCTTGCAATACTTCTGTCTTTTTAATACATGGTGAAATGGACGAACACAGATGCTCATTGGAGAAGAAAGATTGGATTATCAGTCATTGCATTGTGAGGATAGGGCTGTCCAAAAAGTTTGGATTGCCCACAGATGTCACGAGAGATACCGTGGAACCATGGGATGAGCCTTCTGTGATGCCAAACCAGTCAAATGAAACTAGTCAAGGGAACTTTCTAAAATTGACTTTTCAACTCTGTAATGGAAATTATCCTGGTATAAAGTTATTTTGATAATGAAATCAGAGTTCATGGTTGTTTTCTCTTCATTTATTGCAAACTTAACCACAAGCCTTGACAAAATAAACAACGACAAATAAACCAAACAAAACCACAAACAAGTCTTCTCATCTGCATTCACAGGTTGCACTTGCACTCTCTCTCCCCAACGGTGGGTCTGCATCGTATCATTCTGTTATGTTCCGGTCTTGCTGTTGGGCTTCTGGTATTGAGCCATGGTCTGAGTTCCCATCCTGTTGCAAAACTTATCTTTCAGTTATTGTGAATTGGTTGTCATTATCTTCTGCTTCTCAAGAAGAACAGTATCTCAGTTTCTCTTGTCGTGCTGCACTCACCTCTTGTCTCTCCATCTGCTGTGCAGTTCCATTGGTCTGTTGAGTGCTCCTACGCTTTCAAAGTTTGCACTGTGGGATTTTTTCCCCAAATATATGTCATATTCATCCGTTGTGGCTTTGAAGGAAGTTTTCCAATTGTTGGTCACCATTCACTTCTTATTCCATCTTCGACTTGTCCTTGCTGCAACCTCTTATGTTTTCATCAGAGTTTAATTTTGCTCCCCCAAAGTGATATTTTAATGAAAATGTTTTTGGAATAGCCACTCCCAAGTATTTGCATTTGTAACATTATGCCCTTTCCTTCTCAACTGTGTGAATTTCTCTATGTCTGATGAGGAATTTGAAAAATCTCTTGTGCATAACTTACAGAACATTTATTTGTGAGGCCCCTCTCACCTCTCCAGGGTGTACTTTCTGATGTTTATATAAATTTGATGAACAAGCATACGCGTTGCCACACACAGAACACTTGTACGGCTTCTCACCTGTGTGAATTCTATTGTGGGTTTTCATTGCTGAGGAATTTTGAAAATCCTTACTGCAAACGGAGCACTTGTACGGTCTTCTTCCACTGTGTACTTTTTTATGTTCATATAAATATGCAGAATGACCAAAATCCTTGTTGCAAACCAAACACTTGTATGGCTTCTCACCTGTGTGTATTCTTTGATGATTCTTCAAAGCTTGCGAGAAAGTAAAGGCCTTAGGACACACAGAACATTTGAAAGGCTTCTCTCCTGTGTGTATTTTTTGATGCTGATGTAAATATGATGGATAAGTAAAGTCCTTACTGCAAACTGAACATTTGTAGGGTTTTTCACCTGTGTGTATTCTTTGATGCCGAGACAAATGCTTTGAATCAGTAAATTCCTTGCTGCACACAGGACACTTGTATGGCTTCTCACCTGTGTGAATTCTTTCATGGCTTTTCATTGATGAGGAAGTTGTAAAATCCTTGCTGCACACAGAACACTTGTACGGCTTCTCACCTGTGTGAATTTTTTCATGTCTTTTCATTGATGAGGAAGTTATAAAATCCTTGTTGCACAAAGAACACTTGTACAGCTTCTCACCTGTGTGAATTATTTCATGTTTTTTCATTGATGAGTGAAATCGAAAAACCTTGCTGCACACAGAACACTTGTACGGCTTCTCACCTGTGTGAATTCTTTCATGTATTTTCAATGATGAGTAAAATCGAAAAACCTTGCTGCACACAGAACAGTTGTACGGCTTCTCACCTGTGTGAATTCTTTCATGTATTTTCAATGATGAGTAAAATCGAAAATATTTGCTGCACACAGAACACTTGAACGGCTTCTCACCTGTGTGAATTCCTTCATGCATTTTCATTGATGAGGAAGTTAGAAAATCCTTGCTGCATACGGAACACTTGAACGGCTTCTCACCTGTGTGAATTCTTTCATGTTTTTTCAGTGATGAGGAAGTTATAAAATCCTTGCTGCACACAGAACACTTGTACGGCTTCTCACCTGTGTGAATTCTTTCATGTATTTTCAATGATGAGTAAAATCGAAAATCCTTGCTGCACACAGAACACTTGTACGGCTTCTCACCTGTGTGAATTCCTTTATGTATTTTCATTGATGAGGAAGTTAGAAAATCCTTGCTGCACACAGAACACTTGAACGGCTTCTCACCTGTGTGAATTCTTTCATGTTTTTTCAGTGATGAGGAAGTTAGAAAATCCTTGCTGCACACAGAACACTTGTACGGCTTCTCACCTGTGTGAATTCTTTTATGTATTTTCATTGATGAGTCAGTTGTAAAATCCTTACTGCACACAGAACACTTGTACGGCTTCTCACCTGTGTGAATTCTTTTATGTATCTTCAATGATGAGCAAATTCGAAAATCCTTGCTGCACCAAGAACACTTGAACGGCTTCTCACCTGTGTGAATTCTTTCATGTATTTTCAATGATGAGCAAATTCGAAAATCCTTGCTGCACACAGAACACTTGTAAGGCTTCTCACCTTTGTGAATTCCTTCATGTCTTTTCATTTTTGAGGTAGTTATAAAATCCTTGCTGCACACAGTGCACCTGTGTGGTGTTCTTCCACTGTGTATTTTTTTATGTTCACATAACTTTGAGTTTTGACCAAAAGCCTTGCCACAAACAAAACACTTGTACGGCTTCTCACCTGTGTGAATTCTTTCATGTACCTTCAGTGATGAGCAAATTCGAAAATCCTTGCTGCAAACAGAACACTTGTAAGGCTTCTCACCTGTGTGAATTCTTTCATGTTTTTTCATTGATGAGGAAGCTATAAAATCCTTGTTGCAAACAGAGCACTTGTGTGGTCTTCTTCCACTGTGTATTTTTTTATGTTCATGTAAATGTGAGTTTTGACCAAAAGCCTTGCCACAAACAAAACACTTGAATGGCTTCTCACCTGTGTGAATTCTCTCATGTATTTTCAATGAAGAGGAATTTATAAAATCCTTGCTGCACACAGAACACTTGCACAGCTTCTCACCTGTGTGAATTCTTTCATGTCTTTTCATTGACGAGGAGGTTATAAAATACTTGCTGCACACAGCACACGTGTATGGCTTTGCACCTGTGTGAATTATTTCATGTCTTTGCAATGATGAGTAAAATCGAAAATCCTTGCTGCACACAGAACACTTGTACGGCTTCTCACCTATGTGAATTATTTCATGTCTTTTCAATAATGAGTAAAATCGAAAATCCTTGCTGCACACAGAACACTTGTACGGCTTCTCACCTGTGTGAATTCCTTCATGCATTTTCATTGATGAGGTGGTCAGAAAATCCTTGCTGCACACAGAGCACCTGTATGGCTTCTCACCCGTGTGAATTCTTTCATGTTTTTTCAGTGATGAGGAAGTTAGAAAATCCTTGCTGCACACAGAACACTTGTACGGCTTCTCACCTGTGTGAATTCTTTCATGTTTTTTCAGTGATGAGGAAGTTAGAAAATCCTTGCTGCACTCAGAACACTTGTACGGCTTCTCACCTGTGTGAATTCCTTCATGTATTTTCATTGACGAGGAAGTCAGAAAATCCTTGCTGCACACAGAACACTTGTACGGCTTCTCACCTGTGTGAATTCTTTTATGTATTTTCATTGATGAGTCAGTTATAAAATCCTTGCTGCACACAGAACACTTGTATGGCTTCTCACCTGTGTGAATTCTTTCATGTATCTTCAATGATGAGCAAATTCGAAAATCCTTGCTGCACACAGAACACTTGTACGGCTTCTCACCTTTGTGAATTCTCTCATGTATTTTCAATGATGAGCATATTCGAAAATCCTTGTTGCAAAAAGAGCACCTGTGTGGTTTTCTTCCACTATGTATTTTTTTATGTTCACATAAATGTGATGAGTGCCTGAAAACCTTGCCACAAAAAAAACACTTGTATGGCTTCTCACCTGTGTGAATTCTCTCATGTATTTTCAATGAAGAGGGAATTCTAAAATCCTTGTCGCACACAGAACACTTGTACGGCTTCTCACCTGTGTGAATTCTCTCATGTGTTTTCAATGATGAAGAAGTTCTAAAATCCTTGTCGCACACAGAACACTTGTACGGTTTCTGACCTGTGTGAATCGTCTCATGTATTTTCAATGAAGAGGGAATTCTAAAATCCTTGTCGCACACAGAACACTTGTACGGTTTCTCACCTGTGTGAATTCTTTCATGTATTTTCAATGATGAGGGAATTCTAAAATCCTTGTCACACACAGAACACTTGTACTGCTTCTCAACTGTGTGTATTCTTTCATGTATTTTCAATGATGAAACATTTGGAAAATCCTTACTGCAAACAGAGCACTTGTGGAATTTCTCACTTTGGTCATTTTCTCCACTTGGTGGTTTTAGGATATGGGAGGAAGTTCTCCCAGAACTCAAAATCTCCACCTCATTTTTCGGTGAAGGATCATTATTCAGGGGATTTTCACCTGTGTGAATTCTTTCATGTATTTTCATTGATGAGGCAGTAATAAAATCCTTGTTGCACACAGAACACTTGTACGGCTTCTCGCCTGTGTGAATTCTTTCATGTATTTTCATTGATGAGGAAGTTGGAAAATCCTTGCTGCACACAGAACACCTGTGCGGTCTTCTTCCATTGTGTATTTTGTTATGTTGATACAAATGTGATGATTGACTGAAATCCTTGTCGCACACAGAACACTTGTATGGCTTCTCACCTGTGTGTATTCTTTCATGTATTTTCAATGACGAAGAATTTGGAAAATCCTTACTGCAAACAGAGCACTTTTGGAATTTCTCACATTGGTCATTTTCTCCACTTGATGGTTTTAGGATATGGGAGGAAGTTCTCCCAGAACTCAAAATCTCCACATCATTTTCTGGTGAAACATCATCATTCAGGGGAGTTGCACCTGTGTGTATTTTTTTATGGAGATTTAAAGATGACGAAAGAGTAAATGATTTGTCGCACACAGAACACTTGTATGATCTCCCACTTCCTTGGATATTGTTCAACGTCTCTGCACAACTTTTGCAACTGCGATTGTAAGACATGATGCCAAACTTGTCAGTTTCATCACAAATAGTCCGAGTCATGTGTGGATTGAAAACTTCTGGGTGAAACAACGTGGAACAGTTGGAACAAGAAACCAGCTTCATTTGTTTCTCTGAAAAGACAAATCACAAAAAGGATAAAAATTCAAATCATCTTTGAAAAGTATGGGATAATTGACAAATATTTCACACAAATTACATTTGAGGAAACACAAACTACATTATCAGACGTTGTTCTGGAAAATGTATTCAATCAAAAGTGTGGCTCCATCCAACGAAGGGTTAACACTCGAAACGTCAGCTCGTTGCTTTTCATGACAGATATCAAACTTCAACAAACAATCTGTGGAATTCAGAATGCTTCGTTCTGCTTGTCCGCAGACAAGGAATGATTGTCAAAGCTCTTGCTTCTCCAATTTCCAGAGAAGAGAGGTGAACCAACTTTTAAGGGTACCAACTATCGAGGGAGAATAATAATTCAGTGCTCTGAGAAGGCTTTTTTGACGGCAAAGCTGTCTAGACAGTGTTTGACCATCCGTATGTATGTATGTCCACTCAAACATATACCAATCAGAGCTGAGGATCTGGTCACATGACAGGGTGATGTGATTACGTCCGATATCATTGCGGCGGTAAGGCGGCTGATTCCACACACCGCCTTTTGATTCAAATTTTGTTCAGGCCGAACAGATTCCACACAATCGCCAAGCTCTGCCTTGTCGTGTTTCATTCCGTGTGAAACACAAACAAACTGATTGTTAAAATGACCATCAAATATCGAAAGCATCGGCGTTACAGGTCTTCCAACGACATAGTACTTATCGCCCTTAAGCTTCATGCCTTCATGGGTCACCTTCAGGCCGCTTCGGACAAATTAGCCCAGGTTTCTTAATACAGTGGTATTGTTTTTGTAATAATAATAACAGCATTAATACTAACAAGCCGAAACCCGTGGAACATCCACGGAAGGGAGGATGTGGTGTATGGATAGAGTGTACCATTATGGATGGCAGAGGGGATTTACTTGTCCGAGTAAGAGTTAGGAAGAAAGATGAGAATGAAGAGTGCGTATATGAACAACGTATTTATTGCAATCTACTTAAATGACAACGCTACGATATACTTTTGAAAATATCACGTACTGTCTCGAAGTCAATGGCATCCTTTTATCTCTTCGTATACAACTCTGATTTCTACCTTATCGTGAACAGGGTAAAGCCTACTTTTATAATCATGAACGGTGGCAGATGCAGGAGTTGGTGAAACGAAAGGGGGGGGGGGGGGGGGGCTGATCATGACCTACCCTACGCCAATATGACTCGGCCAGCTGATTCAGAGACAACGCAGGAATTGCAAAGTTACCATCATATTGAGTCAACTTACACACTGGTCTTTGAGGAACAATAAGCTGCGCTATTCACGGTGCTTAAGTTAATCCTTCAAATCATTTAAAAACAACCCAACGTTGACGAAGCATGGCATATGAGGCCCGTTCAAAAGGTTCACGGAACGACGTACTCTCAAAGGTCTGAGGCCAAAATGTTTGTTTTTTTCCCCCCTTACACAACGGAAACAACAACTGGATAGGTAGGGCCGAGGCCTACGCCGACGTTTCCTCACTCGGCGAAGTACACTTTGTTTTAAGCTTTCAGAAGCTGAAGCCTTGGTAATTATTGCTTTATATGATACTGATGGGCTGCTCCTCCGTTTCACTTCGTTGTAATCACAGTATATGGAAGAAATTATGGTAAACCCACCTGATGAGGTTAGCGTACAGCGCGATCGACGACACCGGCACAAATGGCGGAATGCATGCTCAGGATTGTCCACTCAGTGGACGGCTTGCTGTCGCCTTCGACTGTCCAATCAGCGGACGGCTTGCTGCGCCTTCACCCAGCAGACGCCAATACGATGGAGTCGTAAGATGGCGTCGTATCGGCCGTTAATTGGATGCTTTTGGGCCCAAACGTCGGCTAATTCAGATTTTTCAAGTATGGCTGTAGGTGATAAACAAAGAGCGCGGTTCGTAGATCGTAAATCCATTAGTGCCGTGAGCATCGGGTCACTGGGTGCGGCGTAAAAGGGATAACAAAGTCGAGTCCTTACGGTATTATTATATAGATAATATAGTAAATATAATCGTAACACTGCAATCCATTTGTCATTATTGCAAAGTTTCGAGATTGAAGCAGTGTATGGTTTGTTCATTGTTGACTTTAAACACAGAATAAACCAAGACGGTCGTATTGTTTTTGTGATAATAAAAATAGTGTTAATGCTCCCACTCTCTTCAATCCCACTCCTCCTCTCCTTGATTTTGTCGGCAACGTATTGGATCTGCCTTGGCATCACAGATGGGCACTCCCTTCCTGCCACGGCTGCCCATCCCTCTGCTCATGATTTGATCTGCTTGCGATCGGGCCCACCACCATGCTCGTTCCTGCGCCCCTCCACCCACTGATTGGTCTACATGTGGACCTTCATGTTCTCTGCTGCGTGTGCATGGGACTTCTCCGTGATTTTCTGCGCAAACGCTGTGGATATCGCCGGAGTTGTGGGATGGAGGTCGGGGAGAGGTTCAATGTCGCAGCCTCCATGGCTTATTTGGTCTGGTTAAATTTAATGGGAAGGCTTGGTGCAGCTTTATTTATTTATTGTTTCTCACCACACTTCATGGTGCCTTTGTTGTGCACCACTCTGGATTTGATCTTCTTCATTAATTTGAAATTTGAAATTGCAATACTTTGTATCACCTTTCATATTTTCCTTCTCACCTTTTTGTGTTCAAATAACTTCAAATTGGTTTATGCGTTTTATAACTTGCATCTTGCTGCATCTTATATTATTATTGTAACTTACTAGGGCATGCCCGTACTATATCTATATCTAAAATTATATCCCCCCCCCTCTATTTACATGAAATGGTTTGGTCCAAAGCGAACGGCTTGCGAGTGGTGACAATCCCCCCCCTCTATTTACATGCAATGGTTTGGTCCAAAGCGAACGGCTTCCGGAGTTTGGTAAAGAAATCGCCATCGCGTGCACAAACGCGCAGGAAAGCGAATGAATCGCAAATTCGTTTTTATTAGTTGTAAAACATAGTTTAACGCCAACATAGTTTGCAAACGTGAAATAAATGAATACGCTCTCAAATGTGCCATCCGAGGCAGAGTGTGCCCGCCACGTTCGGCACACGCGATCGTTCGCTGCTCTCTGATTGGTTGAATCGTTTTTTGGACATAGCTCGGTAAGTAATTGTCCGATTAATATGAAACCTTGAAAAGGCACATCCTCGGGTCCCCAGCAATATACCTGGCAAGTTAAAAGTATATCGGACCCGTGGTTGTCGAGAAACAGCGGTCACAGACAAACGTACAGACGTACAGACAGACAGACAGAGATTACTGGAATTATAGATAGATTATTGTCATCAAAATGCAGTATTTGTAAATTGACTAATTCAACCTATGGCTGCAAGTCTTTTTTGAATAAACCGATTATCTATATAATAATAGCGTAAGGACTCGACTTTGTTATCCCTTTTACGCCGCACCCAGTGACCCGATGCCCACGGCACTAATGGATTTACGATCTACGAACCGCACTCTATGTTTATCACGTACAGCCATACTCGAAAAATCTGAATTAGCCGACGTTGTGGCCCAAAAGCATCCAATTAACTGCCGATACGACGCCATGTTATTGGCGTCTGCTGGTTGAAGGCGAAGCAAGCCGTCCGCTGATTGGATAGTCGAAGGCGACAGCAAGCCGTCCACTGAGTGGACAATCCTGAGCATGCATTTGTGCCGGTGTCGTCGATCGCGGTGTACGCTAACCTCATCAGGTGGGTTTACCATAATTTCTAAACATTCCGTAAACTGGGTATCTATTTGCCTGCTCCTGTCTTCTCCCACGGCCAGTTATATGTGGCATGTTCAAGAGCACGGTCGTTCAAAGATGTGTATATCAAGGTTGATAATACGAGTACGCAAGGAGTCGTCAGAGGCTTGACTATTACCCCAAACATTGTTTATCCAGAAGTTTTAAAATAATTTCAACCTCTGATACTGCGTTCATTGTATTATATTCCGACTGCTCTGCCTTGACATTGACGCTTACCAATGCGCCAATATGGGGCTAATTCCAGTCGATTTACTAATCCGTACATTTTTTAAAAGTCTATGGTTCTACTGCTGTTCCTTTCCATTGACACATACCACTGCGCCAGTGTGGCCAGAGTGGTGCTGCGCCTATTACGAATCCATTCATTTTTCAAAAGTATATCGTAGCGTTGTCATTTAAGTAGAATGCAATAAATACGTTGTTCATATACGCACTCTTCATTCTCATCTTTCTTCCTCACTCTTACTCGGACAAGCAAATCCCCTATGCCATCCATAATGGTACACTCTATCCATACACCACAACCTCCCTTCCGTGGATGTTCCACGGGTTTCGGCTAGTTATTATTATTATTATTATTATTATTATTATTATTATGCAGCAATATTGTTTTCATAATAATAATAATAATAATAATAATAATAATAATAATAATAATAATAATAGCGTGAATACTCATCATATGGTAAATATAATTGTAACACCGCAATCCCTTTGTCGTTATTGCAAAGTTTCTAGATTGAAGCGGTGTATGGTTGGTTCCTTATTCACTCGAAACATCGAATAAACCACTGTCTCAATGCAAAAAAAAAAACCATACTTACATTATTTGTGAACTGGTATATATACTGGAAAGACGAAATATCAACAGATATAAAGTGACAACTGGGTGAAAGACGAAAGAGCAGGAAAACATAAAAAGAGTTGGATAGATTGTGGATAGACAAAGAAGGATCATTGGAATGGCTAAGAAGAGGTCAGTTCAACTGGGACGGAAAACAATTCATTATTAATGCCGGCTGTAAAACATTGCTTCAAAAAGGGGACGGAAAAACAACAACAACCACGGTCCCCGAAAAAGGCCAACCCCCACTTGCGGGGAAAAATGGCCTCCAAAGGTGGGTTTTTTTATTAATGCCAAAGACCAAAGACCACCCAGGTTACGTCGATGTTAGACTTTCGGTCTTCTTTTTTGACAGCGAGAAGAATTAAGGGAAGACAAGCCTGTTGTAGAATTTATAGTCTGCAAGCCCTTTCATGGAGACACCACCGGGAATGGTGACACCAACAAAGTTGTCAAAAGTACATTCCTTTCAAAATAGCACCAGCTTAATCCAAGAAGTAAATATGAGAGTTGGTTGGTTTATCCTGTCAGAGAAGTATTGTAAGTATTTAGGACTACCTGGGTTAAAACTCATACTTCAGGTGCGGGAGTATTTTTTGATCTTCTGTAGGTTATCTGTGAGAGACGGAATCACTGTTTTTCGGGCAACGTGCCAAAGTATTTTCATATGTCAGATGGTACGTGAAATCTTCAGGAAGGTTTCAAAAGAAAACTAGAACGGGCACTCGGTAGAGCGCATACCTTCGCCGCAGCTACTGTTCTGTACTTGGCATGGGAGTGTAGGGAACAGAACAGTGAACAGTTTGGTGCTGATTTCATGCAAATCGGATAAGAATTGACCGAGTTATGACAAATAAAAATACGATTTTGACCTTTTCGTGACCTTGACCTTGACCTTTGACCCGATTGCTCCCAAAATCTAATCAAATGTGTCCCGTATAATAACCAATCATCCCACCAAATTTCATGCAATTCGGTTGAATACTTTTTGAGTTATGCGAATAACATACACACACACACACACACACACAGACATACAAATAAATACACAGCGATCAAAACATAACCTTCCGCTTTTGCGAAGGTAATAAAAACGGTAATCAGGAATGGAATCTAGAATGGGGTCATAGCGCAAACTAGTGTCCAATAGGAGAGACAGTGAGATGAGATTGAACATGAATGGTGTGATGCACAACTCAAGCTTAGCTGGGAGAGGCTACCATTGAATCAAAATATATTCCAGGTTTATTGTTCCGGGTAATGTTCCAGGTTTAACACATTGTGGAGAAGGAAACATCAAATAGTAGATATTTTAAGATTGTCATGGAACCGATTTGGAGAACGTACTTCCACAGCAAGTCATCCAAACACGGTGCATTAATCTCACTTGATTTGTTATTTCCAATGCTATTTCCGAGGTGTATATTAATAAAGTAGAGACTTTTTTTGGCTTTATTTGTTCAATGAATCCTGAGCAAAGGCCAGAAATACAGATTGCATCAAAATTTCTCTGTATTTTACACAACTAATATTCCTGTATAAATCTGGGTATTTTAAAGGCAACTTATATCGTTTCATCATTGGTTTCATCATTGAAAAAGAACAAAGAAACAAGTAAAAACCATGTGATGTGTTCATTATGACGTTTGGCTTACCCTCAAGCAGCTGAACAGCTTTGCTGGACTCCATGGGAAGAGATTCATGTGGTTCCTGCTTTACATGTTCATTGCTCAAAGCATCTTGGGAAGTCTCAAAATAACTTTGGAAAGTTTCCATCTTCCCCTGATGAGCTTCATCTGAAAAACATTTGACAATGTATTGCTTTCCCAGGAAGGCATGCGTGACAACCATCACTGAAGATTATTATTTTTGTTAATATTGTTGTTCTCCACACCTTTGACAAGCGAGGGGTAATCGTCAATGAACTCGGACTCCACCTTTACTTCCACAATAAAATCTGAAAATAAAAACACCCCATTCAAACTCCACATTAAATGGTACTTCAAAATTCACGAAAATTCCCAATGCAGTTCTGGACAGCAAGTGTTTCGTTTTGGAGAAATGGACAGAATTCAGGAAATCGGTGAATGGAAACGGAAAAGGAAATCTGACAGAAAAAAATAAAAATCAGCATGTGGCACTCACAGAAAAGGAAAAAATAACATCTCCACTATATTGTCTGATGTATTGATTATAAACACGACATGAAATAGAAAAAGTCCCATGTGGAACAGAAAGAATCCCATGCGGCAAACGGACAAGTCCCACGTCGCAAAGATACAAGTACCACATGGAAAACATACAAGTCCCACGTGGAAAAGATACAAGTCCCACGTGGAAAAAACACAAATCCCCAAATGGCAAATAGACTCGTCCCACGTGGAAAAGAGACAAGTCCCACGTGGAAAAAACACAAATCCCCAAATGGCAAATAGACTCGTCCCATGTGGAAAAGAGACAAGTCCCACGTGGAAAGAGACAAGTCCCACATGGAAAAAACATCTCACATGGCAGAGACAAGTCCCATATGGCAAAGAGACAGGTCCCGTGTGGAAAAGATACAAGTCCCACGTGGCAAAGATACACGTCCCACGCGGCAAAGATACAAGTCCCATGTGGAAAAGAGACAAGTCTCACATGGCAGAGACAAGTCCCACATGGCAAAGAGAAAACGATGTCCATGACAATAATTTCACCTCCATTTCATCAAATGGGATGTTTTTGTGATTTTATTTTTGACAAACCTCAGGAATTTTTCAAGATATCAGAATGAAACTTGCAAATCTTATTTGTTCGTATGTGTAGTATTTATGGATGAGATCTTGTCAATGTTCGTCAAAGGTCAGGGTAATTGCCATCCAAAACATGTAAAACACCTATTAGGCATCAATGTGAAAATTTATCATCCAAATTTGTGAAGACAATTTATCATGTAAACACTTCATACGCAAAATTGTCCAATTAACCAAATTGCTGTTTCCAGGGCAACTCATGTTTATTTGCATTTTGAAAATATGGTGCTGTGCAAAACATCTTGTTTGTTTGTCTGTATAACAGGATATCTCAATGTTGTGGACAGATTCGGGTAAAATTTGATGGACAGGTTGAGTTTGTGACACAGACAAACCGATTCGATGTTGGTGAAGATCTGGATCCGCATCGGATTGTAAATTTTATAAAGAGATCGGGCCACAAACAATATACAACATGATGTTTCAAAAAGTTGTGGATGGATTATGGTAACACTTGGTGGATGAGTTAGGTCGGTGACAAGAACAAGCCGATTCGATTTTAGTTCAGGTCTGGATCCAGATCTGACCTATCGGTGGATACAAAATGTCAACTTTGACCTTGGTGGAGGTGTGCTCTGCACCTGGTGCTGTTGTAGTTTACAAATAAAATGTATTCGGGTCGATTTCCTTCCAACACAAGTAGAACTGAAGGACCATTTTACCTTCAAACCACTCACTTCCACTCACCGCACGATATACATCCCTTCTGAAACTAGTGAGGTGTATCAAAGTGTCCAAGTCATGTGGTTGCAGCAAATGAAGCTTCATTACGTCATACTGTTTCGAAACGTTTCGAAGTTTTGGTGGTTCGACGCTCCCAGTCACACAAGCACTCCCATCAGAATGTCCTATTGCATCCACGACTTTCATACACAAACGAAGGTATAACCACATGAAGGCCTACTATATATATAGACGACTACATAATCGACATAAATCCAGGTCTGTTTATTTCAGGATATTGTCGACGACTCATATAATCATTTTGAATCATTTTGGTGTTTTTTTCGGTCTTCCCTTTGTATTTACACACATTTTACCACAGACGGAGTTTTGAGCGTTTAGAAACAAACAATTGGATCAAAAAGCCTCGTTTCTCCCATCACGATCTGAAACTCCCACCTTCTTCACCTTTCAACTTCCTTTTCCTTCACAAACACCTTTACAACTTTCACCGTTACAACTTTCACCTTCCTTTTCACCTTCCTCACCTGCATCGAAGAACATCTCCCACCATCACTTTTCTGCCATTTTGTGTTTCTGACGTAACAAACACGAAATAAATAAACTCAGCACCAAAACTGATAAAGAGTTCCGAAGGTGTACAGGTGATTATAACAAAGGTAAAGGAGAGAGTAGTTTTGTGGAATCCGAGGGAAGAGGAGGAAACGATTGAACTTCTCTCACACCTCGTCCATTAACGAATCTGCTCTCAGGAATCAAAATCTCCGTTCGAGCTTCGATAACAACGAGCGGAATCGATTCACCGGGTCAGGACATCGACACAATCTTGTACAAGGGAACCCGATCAGGACATCGACACAATCTTGTACGAGGGAACCCGATCAGGACATCGACACGATCATGTACAAGAGAACCCGATCAGGACATCGACACGATCGTGTACGAGGGAACCCGATCAGGAGATCGACACGATCTTGTACGAGGGAACCCGATCAGGACATCGAACAATCTTGTACGAGGGAACCCGATCAGGACATCGACACAATCTTGTACGAGGGAACCCGATCAGGACATCGACACGATCATGTACAAGAGAACCCGATCAGGACATCGACACGATCGTGTACGAGGGAACCCGATCAGGAGATCGACACGATCTTGTACGAGGGAACCCGATCAGGACATCGAACAATCTTGTACGAGGGAACCCGATCAGGACATCGACACGATCTTGTACGAGGGAACCCGGTCAGGAGATCGACACAATCTTGTACGAGGGAACCCGATCAGGACATCGACACGATCATGTACAAGAGAACCCGATCAGGACATCGACACAATCTTGTACGAGGGAACCCGATCAGGAGAGCGACACGATCTTGTACAAGAGAACCCGATCAGGACATCGACACGATCTTGTACGAGGGAACCCGATCAGGACATCGACACGATCTTATACGAGTGAACCCGATCAGGACATCGACACGATCTTGTACGAGTGAACCCGATCAGGACATCGACACCATCTTGTACGAGTGAACCCTCCCCGTACATCGTGTGATTGCCCGTATAAATGTATTTAAACAACAAACATCACGTACAGTGTCCGGACTCGTTCTCCTCAGGTCCAGCGATCCTGAACCTGCAGTCCGAGTGAGAATCTTCAGGACCGACCAAGTTCCTTCCATCGGAGAAACTCGAGGATCCCGGAGGGTTCAACATGTTATCCTCACCGGAGAGATCTCCATTCATGGCGAACAGTGAAGTGAAGAGTACAGTCTCGTACAGTACAGTCTAGTACAGTGCAGACAACGTGTGAGCAAAGACAACTCGTTCACTCAGCAATCCCTGGAAATACTTAATTCACAAATTCCAACCGACAGATTCGCCACAGATTCGCGGATTTCATTACAAATATTCGGGTTTTGTTTAAAAACGAACAAGAAGTCCTGATCGAACCCCAATCGAGGAACCACGGCTCGTATTTGAACCTTGAACTCTAAAATGGAACAATAAGAGATTTCCGTGTGTTCTTCATTCAAATATCAATTTGTTCTCTTTTGTATAAAATGTTGAGGATCCTGAACCACAAGATATTTATTATCCTCGCCAATGGAGAGGGTCTGCGCCATTATGTATATTACACCCGTGGGTTTTTTTGTTTTGTTTTTTTGTATACATAATCGAGGCTCGTGAAAGAGCTAACATTTATCACACAAACAAATCAAACAGACAAACAAAATATATAAAAAGAGGGAGCGGTAGACAAGATGGGGAGAGAAGGTGAAGCACACCAACACAACATTTGAGAGCAGGGACATCGGGAGATGTGTGGGAGGGAGAGGGCTTGGGGGGAGGAGGCGTGGGAAGGGGGTGGGGGGGGGGGGGTGGGAGAAGTATAAAACACAAGGACACCAAGGACTTCCAGGAAAGAAGTTGGTATTTCAAAAAAGTGGATTTGGGGTGAAATTAGCGGGGCAGAAAAGATCAAGGTTTTGGATGGGGTGGTGAACAGCTGTTTTAAAGACCTGGAGGGAGGAGTGGGATTGAAGAGAGTGAGGGAGTTTGTTCCCAATGCGGGAGAAAAGAGGAATGAAGGAGTGAAGGTGGGCAGAGAGTCTTGATTTTGGCAGTTTAACCATAAGAGGGTTGCAGGCAGATCTTGTGCGACCTGTAGGAATATTTGGGGGACAGGGCCCAGAGAGAGCTGGGAGGGCAGGGCCGGAGAGGAGTCGGTAGAAGACGGAAAGACCACCAACCTGCCTGCGGTGAGTGAGTGAAAGGCCCTCAGAGTTAGCTTCATCGCGGGAGATTCCAAAGATTCTGAACGCTTTGGTTTCAACAGCATGAAGACGAGCTAGGACGAGCTAGGACGAGCATGGCAGGAGCACCAGCCCAGAGGGGAGAGCAGTATTCCATTGAGTTGCGGATGAAAGCCTTGTATGTGGTGAGGAGCTCAGGTGTGCCAAAGAAGGACTTCACACGATGGAGGATACCCAGTCTGCAACTGGCTTTGGAGGCCAGATTTGAAATGTGGTTTTCCCAGGAAAGATCATGGCAGATAGTGAGACCCAAAAGCTTGAGTGACAGAACTTCTTGGAGAGGATTTTTCAGAAAGTGGATGGTAGGGTTGGCAAATCGGTCTTTTCGGAGAGACATCGTAAGAGTGTGAGATTTGTCAGGATTGAAAGACATGTTCCACTTGTTTGCCCAGTCTGTGATTTTGTCCAGGTCTGCAGAGAGTGAGGAGGCTGCAGACTGCCGATCTGAGGGATGAGGAATGGAGCGGCAGAGAGTAGAGTCATCAGCAAAGAGATAGAGAGGATTTTCAAGAGAGTCAGAGAGATCATTGATGAAGACCAGAAAAAGCACAGGGCCCAGAACACTGCCTTGGGGAACTCCAGCCTGAACAGGAAGAGGAGATGAGAGAAACCCATTCAGGGCCCACACATTGACTACAACTAGAGAGGACGTCCGCCAGCCATGTAACAGGCCTGTGGAGGGCACCAGGTTGCAGTGTAACACGGCCCCGTTCGGCCCCGCTCGCACGCCACCAGGCCCCGCTCCAAGCTCCACTCCTCTCGCCGCTCACGAGGTCCGTGTACCAAGCACCAAGCGTCCCATGCACCAAAAACACCACGTGTCCAACGCAGGCTGGCGAGCTCCACACACGAACGACCTCCAACACGAGGCACAAGCTCAGAATGAAGAAATTGCAGGAGGAGAAAACGCAAGTGCGACTGCACGCTATCAGCCAAGTCCAAGTGAGCTCTCTCGAGAGTTGGACGTGCCAGAGAGGCAAAGGAACATGCAAGAAGCAAGCTAACGAACTCGGGCTAGGACTGCACTCGGGCTAGGACTGCCAAGACGAAGAGAGCGTGCTGCGCAAGACGAAGCGCCGGATGTCCAAGAGAGCAATTGTCGTTCGGCGTGCCTTGATATAACCTGCGGCGGTGACGTCCGCTTTGGCACGCCACCCAATCAGTGCCCTCCACAGGCCTGGAGCGTGGTCATAGCACGTAGCGTGTAGCGTGGTCATAGCACGTAGCTACCCGAGGCCTAGCGGAGGTGCAGCTGGCCGCGGTACATGCGGCGGTGCCCTGAACTGGCCTCTTGCCGGTTCATCTTCCAAAGTCTTGTCAGGGAAGGAAATTTAATCAATGCGTGAACTAAAGGGCCTCACTAAGTGTCCACAGGTGTGCATTGCCATAAGGGACAAAGGCTTGATGACCAGATTTGACACACAGGGGCGTTATTCTTAATCCCTATACTATCTAACACTCGAACATCATGGTATGTTCACAAGCAGACATCTTCACCCCACAAACCGGACTAACAGAACTTATTACAGGTAGATTCGCTATCACAACAGTCGGATACCTACCTACACAGATCTATCTGGCTCTAGATATTGCTTTACCCCCAGACATAACACAGCCCCCCACCTGAAACCGTAGCTCCTGCTAGGTTCACTGCAGGCGCTACCATTCCAGTCTTAACACTTACTGTCACACACTTAATTAACCTACGAAATAAATCAGGAGGGCTGTGGGAAGTGAGTCGGACTTCCTACCGATACTCTTTAACATGCTAATCCCCTTAACAATCATGCAGTCAAATATTTACAATTATTTCGATTCATTCCTGCGGAGGGAGGAAACAAACAACAATCAAAACCTAATTAACCACAAACTTATCCTTATCCAAAAATTCAAACTCTAATAACATTTATACAACCCCAGTCTACAGACCGCGTCCCCCGGTGGATGCCACAAGACACAACCCTACCTGCGGGGCCATCCCAATGTACCCCTAAATTTCCACGGGCCCTGTCCAGATGTTACAGGTGAGTGACATGGCTCGGTGGTTTTCGCCCACATTCATAACACAACCCCTTATCCACTCCTACTCATTCCATCACTCATTACACACAAAATCATTTCAAAGCACATATTGATCACACCCTCTTTGCAGGACCATGGCATTGATGTCATTCGTGGTGTGCATTCCTCAACACGGCAACGGGGAGGTACCGCACAACAAGATGGTGGGGGCGCTTCAGGCTGTGGTGCCCACATTCCCAAACACAAGTCAACCGACTCGCAAGTTCATTGCCCCCCCCCCCCCCTTTATCTCTTGGCCCCGTGACAGCCGAACAGCCCTTTCCGCCATTACCTCGCCGGTGAGGGTCTCCACACACCAGGCTCCATTGCCTCCTGCTTCCGCGCAGCTACACGGGTCACCGGGGGTCTCCCTTACCCCCACTGCGCCCAACCAGACCCTCCACCGACGAGCTCCAATTTCCAGATACCACTGGCTGCCAGGGGTAATTGCCGCAGAGGGGGGTCGCAGGCATCGCTCCTCCGAGCTTGATCTGTACCTGCGGGAACACACACCTTCCCCACCCACAATATCCCAAAACACATTTCCTCCCCCACTGCCATTCAATCCTCCAGCACAATTCCGAGCAGATGGTGTTACAAAAAGAAGATGTTTCAAGAGTTTTGCCATGGCCTGCCACATGTGAAATCCCAATTCACATTTAAATCATTACATTTCCAAAAGCACAATAATCATCACTCATCCTCCATTCTCTCCACTCTCACGACCACATGAAAACACATCACCTCTACACATAAACAAATGCCACCCACAAGACTCTGTGGCACACAATCCACCCCCCCCCCCCCCACTCACCGACCATGTCATCACACTCACCCACCCCCAACTCCAAATTACATGTCCCCAATTTTCCATAGCAAGTCCTGAAGCCTGGGACAGTACACCTCAAACACTCACCTCAAGTGCAGGTAGTTGCAGGTTGCTCAGACCCAAAGCGCCATCCACCCTTCACAATCCCAAAATTTATCATTGGGCCTATCAAATTGTCATCAAATTTCACTTTTCTCCCCACTATACTGGCAGATATGTGGGTCCGCATCCAACGGTGATTATCACTACACAACTACCTGTGGCCACGACAGCTCTGCACCTCTACTGTGCAAGGGTCATCAGAACAAGGTGAGCAGTCAAAACGCCAACATGGCCCATGAGTGTCCATAAGGGTGCGACCCACCATCCATCCTTCGGCCCCCCTGGGAGGAACACAGCTGCACCAGCCCCAGCTGGCCAATGTGGTGAGCACCTGCTGCCACAAACACTACTGCACGCACAACCTCGGCCCTGGGGGAGTCGGTCGCAGTGCGTGGCCTTCCCCTCACGTCACCTACGCCGCCCTCATCCCCCAGTCCACAGAACTGCAGCCCCCCAGTGCTCACCTACAGCAACCCCCTGCATTCCAGAATAGTGACCATGCCCAACAACCACAGATCCAAGAAGTCCAAGATGTCAGAACATACCAGTTTCAGCAGCCTTTCTGGCAACCTGCCTGGCAACGTCAGAATCAGCCCTTGTGAATTGGCCAGGATGAGACAGCTCTATGTCCCCTTGTAAATAAACAGGTATCTGTGTTTCCTTTAGTTGCAGAGTCCCCTGAAGAGCAACCTAAACTGAACTTGAGGATAGGTGGACAGGAAGTACCATTTTTAATCGACACAGGCGCCACAATAAGTACTTTGTGACGAGCTGACTTCCCAGATGTTCCATTATCATGGGCACAGGTAAATGTTATTGGCATGTCTGGGGTTCCCATGGCAATGCCTATAACAAAGGAATTGCGTGTACAGGTGGGCCCGTTGACTGGACATCATTCTTTTATCTTGGCAACCAATTCTCCAGTAAATTTGCTGGGGAGAGACTTATTGTGCAAGCTGAACTGTACTGTCAAATGCACTGAGGATGGTGTGTACTTAGAAATGCCACATGACTCACATGACTCTGTTTTGAATTTGTTGCAAATGGTGACCGAACCTACTGTGTATCAATGGAGACTTGATGACGTGACAATTCCAGAAAATTTGTGTGAAAATATTATGAGACTGATGGATGTCGTGCCCCAAGTGCAGGAGTGGGTGAGTGATCACCGGATGGACTTTCTGGAAGGAAGCCTTGATCTTCACTGTACTGCGTACTATGATCCCACAGGCGAAGACACTACGTACTTCGATGAAGTTTCTCCACACCTGGGATCGAGGTATAACATACCCCTGTTGTCCATGTGGGTAGGAAGACAAGGAATAGGTATGTTAGTGCACCTGACGAAAGAACAGCTGCCCTTGTGGAAACAACCTCAGACGACGACCCCACATGTCACCCTTGCGGTGTCACATGGATATGAAGCAAAAGATGTCGGGACAATGATAACTGATTTGCGGGATTGTAAGAAGGAAAGGTGGATGACTGAGAGCCAACTATCGCAGCTTTTCGACTTGGATGGAGATGGATTTTGTTGGGAACTGGATGCAGGAGTGACCCCATCCACCTTTGTGGTAAGTGAATTATCACTGGCGACTGCTTACACAACTCCAGTCCACCATCAGACCGAAGGTATTTGGGATCCACTTGATCAGGTACCACCTTGTTTGTGGACTACACACGCGAATAACGTAGGACGGATCAAAAGTATGACGCCTGTCAATATCACAGTGGATGAATCAAAGCCGTTGCCATGGAGACGTCAGTACCCTTTACGACCAGAGGCCAAAGCCGGTATAGCACCGGTGATTCAATCTTTGTTGGAACAAGGAGCCATAATTCGTACTGTCAGTCCATGCAATACACCTATTCTACCTGTAAAAAAGCCAGGTGGGGATGCCTGGAGATTTGTTCAAGATTTACGAGCGATAAACCTTTGTGTGATTCCAGCTTACCCGGTGGTTCCAAACCCAATCACCGTTCTTTCAAGCATCCCATGTACTGCAAAGTTCTACTCTGTGGTGGACCTATTGTCCGCTTTCTTCTCTGTACCTGTTCATGAAGCCTCGAGGTATCTTTTTGCATTTACATACAATGGCCAACAGTATACCTGGGCTGTATTACCCCAGAGCTACACATAGAGCCCAACTTTGTTTTCACGGGCCCTACACGAAGACCTAAGCGATGTCGAGTTTCCAGGAGGTTCGGTGATTGTGCAGTATGTTGATGACCTTCTAATATGTTCTGTCTCTAAGGAAACATGTGAGCAGGACACCATTGTGCTACTCAAAGCCGGCCACTGGAATAAACACTCTATGCGGTTGTTTAGGGCCACAACCACTAGGGGGGGGGGGGCACACACGGCTAACTCAGTGTGTAGCCATGTAATGCTGGGGTAACGTTGCCGTCAACGTTTTGTTGTTATGTAGCAGCGCCATCGCCAGCACCTGCCTTCGCTCTCCCAATCTCCCATTCGCAACTTATTTTGACCAACAGAGTACACAAATGGCTTCTAAAAGAAAATTTATGTCTGGTGCTCAAGGGCGGAAGAGAGAAAATTGGAGATGGTAAAAAGAACACAGGATAAAGGTATGTGATTGTTTGTTTGTTTGTTCTGATTGAATGAATCTGACAGTCGTTTTTATTGCAACATTAAAGTCGTCTTTTAAAATAACTAGTGCAGCGCCGTTCAAAACATGCCTGTTACCACGGAGGTATACAGTATATAGAAACTGGAGAGCCAATGAGATGGGGCACAGCATTAGCAGCTGTGAAGCCGAGCGGCGGCCATATTTGCGGGCCGAATGTTTTGTCAAAAAACCATTGCGCCCATTGGTGACTAATACTAGTATTTAAAATTGTACGGAAAAAAGAAGTAAAATTTAAAATTGTACGGAACAATGTAAGTAATAATGTACGTAATAATGTGAGTGAGGGGTGAGCCGTGTCGGTGGTGAATGAGTGAGCCGTATCGGTGGTGAGAGAGGAGGTGACCAGTGTCGGTGTTGAGGGGTGAGTGAGCCATGTCGGTGGTGAGGGAGTCAGTGAGCCGTGTCGGTGGTGAGGGAGTCAGTGAGCTGTGTCGGTGGTGAGTGAGTCAGCGAGCCGTGTCGGTGGTGAGGGAGTCGGTGAGCCGTGTCGGTGGTGAGGGAGTCGGTGAGCCGTGTCGGTAGTGAGGGGTGAGCCGTGTCAGTGATGAGGTAGAGTGAGCCGTGTCGGTGGTGAGGGAGTGAGTGAGCCATGTCGGTGGTGAGGGAGTGAGTGAGCCGTGTCGGTGGTGAGGGGTGAGTGAGCCGTGTCAGTGGTGAGGGGTGAGTGAGCCGTGTCAGTGGTGAGGGGTGAGTGAGTACACATATGCACACAAAAATACTGTGACACTGCCAATTAGCCAAAGCCAGTGCCGGATTAACAATGATATGAATGGTACGTTCGTACAGGGCCCCCCACAAACACGTAATACAGACTTGGCATTTAATATGGAATATTTTTTCTTTGGGGGTGAACTTACTTTTCAAGATGTCTTAGAACCAAAAGGTCATTGGAATTATGTTGAAATTATTCTAGATTTTGTTAATGTGACCTTTAAAAGAAACAAAAACCACATTTGACATTTCGAAACAAATAAATTGATCCTTGAAAGTGATGTAAACTGATATCGAACTCAATTCATGGACAGTACTGTGTTAAACTTCTGTAAGTTTTCCAGAAGTAGCTCTTTATTTTGCACATTAGCCAATTTTTTTTTTAACAAAAACAAAAGTTAAATTCGACTGGGATTACGGACAGTAAAATTACAGTTCAGTACTTCGTGTAACCCCCACGAGCATTCAGGAGAGCACGTACACATTGCGGCATGCTGTTCATGAGATTTGCCAAGGTTTGGACAGGAATCGCTTGCCATGCGGTGACAATAGCCTGCTGCAATTCACGCACAGAGGTCGGCTGCTGGTCCAAGTGGTCGATTTGACGCGTTAATTCTGCCCACAAGTTCTCTATCGGATTAATATCCGGGGACATGGCAGGCCAATCCATATGCTCTACACCAAGGTCAGCAAGAAAGTGTTGGATCATGCGAGCATGATGAGGCCGTGCATTGTCATCTTGGAAGAAAAAGTTTCCTCGAAAGGCTGCACAAGCAAATGGAAGCAATGTTTCTTCCAGAATGGCCCTGTACTTGAAACTGGTTCAGGTTTCCATTCAGAACATCCAGGTCAGTTTTGCCCCCTGCATGAAAAGCAGCCCAAACGGTCACCCCACTACCTCCAGCTTGGACTCTTGGCACGATACAATCTTTGTTGTAGGCTTCATGCACTTGTCTGCGCACACGGACACGGCCATCTTGACGATAGACCAGAAATCTAGACTCGTCACTGAAGATCACGTGATTCCAGTGTCCGGGCTGCCTTTGACGGTGCTCTCTGGCCCACTGCAATCGGCGCTGGCGGTAGTCTGGTCAGGCGTGGCTTTCTCAGGGGACGCCTGGCATGATAGCCTGCTTGAACCAGTCGTTGGTTGACTAGCCTTCTGGATGCAGGCACATTTGTCAGTTGCTGCCACTCAGCCCTAAGCCGATTAGCTGATTTGGTACGGCCATTGCAGACTAACCGGTGCAGCTGGCGATCATCCCTCCTTGTGGTTCTGCAGGGACGTCCTGGCCTCGGTATTGGAGTAGGGACACCCCTCTGAGCATTTCGTTTCAGGATCTTTGACACCTGACCATGAGTGATGCCATACTTCCGAGCAATAGCACGCTGTTTCATGCCGTAATTTCGTAAAGCCACCACTCCATGACAAACAGCATTGTCGAGTTGACGGACCATCTCCAGAGGAAGCGGCAATAACTTTTGGAGACGTGCAGCAGTTGTTTTCCACTAATACAGAACGCAACAACCCTTGTATACCGGACTGTGAAGCCAATCATCAAATGCACCTGTCCGTACATTTTGCCATGCCACCTGTGATATAATCCTGTTGTTGACTTCTTGCTGCGACAGACAATCAGTGACATGGTTCTTTTAACAAATAAATCACCAAAGTGTAAAAGAAACTCACCAGATTGACATACTGAGTTAAGAAAGTAAACCCAAGTCAAGAAAAAAAAAATATTCCATATTAAATGCCAAGTCTGTATTTTGTTTTAATGTTGGTGCATACGACAATAGAAGAATCTGGAGGTTTTCCCAAATGTGTCTGACGTTGATGATAAGTAACTGTAGAGAGGAGAGTTCATGCTCTAAGTGATCAGAGATGACCATGTACAGTCACATGAAAAAGTAAGTACAACCCGTGTAAAGTTTTGACTTTTTCAACATATTTCAACATACAGCTATTTGATCTTCATTTCAACAATATTGATAGATAAAGGTGATATAATATAACAAATATCATGAAACATTTACATTTTGTAGTCCATTGTATAATTTAAATAAACATAAATGCAAATTTCGCATGTGGAAAAAGTAAGTACACCCCTACATTTATCACCACTTCAAATACATAAAATTAGAATCAGGTGCACCAGCTCAGGTGCAAATGATTAGAACATCGTTAGAGAGGATCTTGGAGGAACCTGTCTTATTTAAACCTCAGACATTTCGTTTGGTTTTCTCTTTGTTGTTGAAGTGTGCGGCGTCACCATGCCTAAATCAAAAGAGCTCTCTGAGACCTTCAGAAAGAAGGTTATAGATGCCTACGAGTCTGGGAAGGGATTTAAAAAGATCTCCAAACAATTTGAAATCAATCATTCGACTGTCTGGAAGATCATCTACATGTGGAGAAGGTTCCAAACAACTGCCAACTTGTTCAGGCCAGGCCGCCCCAGCAAGTTCAGCCCGAGAGCAGACCGCAAGATGCTGAAAGAAGTCTCTAAGAACCCCAGAATGTCATCACGGGACCTACAGGTAGCTCTTGCCACTGTTGATGTCAAAGTGCACGAGTCTACCATTAGAAAGAGGCTGCACAAATTTGATCTACATGGGAGGTGTGCCAGGAGGAAACATCAGGGAACAGAAAGAACATCAGGGCAAGACTAAAGTTTGCCAATGAACACCAAGGCAAAGACCAGCAGTTCTGGAACAATGCGCTCTGGACAGATGAGTCAAAGGTAGAGATATTTGGCCACAGTACCAGAAGACATGTTTGGCGAAAACCAAAGACAGCATTTGACCACAAGAACCTGATACCAACTGTAAAGCATGGTGGTGGAAATATTATGGTTTGGGGCAGCTTTTCTGCATCAGGGCATGGGCAGCTCACCATCATAGAATCCACTATGAATTCTTCATTGTACCAGAGGGTGCTTGAGGATAATGTGAGGCCATCTGTCGGAAAGTTAAAGCTCAACCGAAGGTGAACCTTGCAACATGACAATGACCCTAAATATCTATCTATAATTCCAGTAATCTCTGTACGTTTGTACGTTTGTTTGTCTGTGACCGCTGTTTCTCGACAACCACGGGTCCGATATACTTTTAACTTGCCAGGTATATTGCTGGGGACCCGAGGATGTGCCTTTTCAAGGTTTCATATTAATCGGACAATTACTTACCGAGCTATGTCCAAAAAACGATTCAACCAATCAGAGAGCAGCGAACTATCGCGTGTGCCGAACGTGGCGGACACACTCTGCCTCGGATGGCACATTTGAGAGCGTATTCATTTATTTCACGTTTGCAAACTATGTTGGCGTTAAACTATGTTTTAAAACTAATAAAAACGAATTTGCGATTCATTCGCTTTCCTGCGCGTTTGTGCACGCGATGGCGATTTCTTTACCAAACTCCGGAAGCCGTTCGCTTTGGACCAAACCATTTCATGTAAATAGAGGGGGGGGATATAATTTTAGATATAGATATAGTACGGGCAATGCCCTAGTACCAGTAAATCCACCAAGGAATGGCTGAAAAGAAAGAAATGGAGGGCTCTGGAATGGCCAAGTCAAAGCCCAGATCTAAATCCCATCGAGATGTTGTGGGGGGATTTGAAACGAGCTGTGCATGCAAGAAACCCCTCAAACATAGCAGAGCTGAAAGAATTCTGCATGGAGGAGTGGGCAAACATTTCTCCCAGTCGATGTCAGAGACAGGTAGACAGTTATAAGAAATGCCTACTTGAGGTTGTTTCTGCCAAAGGGGGCAATACCACCTATTAGAGCCAAGGGTGTACTTACTTTTTCCACATGCGAAATTTGCATTTATGTTTATTTAAATTATACAATGGACTACAAAATGTAAATGTTTCATGATATTTGTTATATTATATCACCTTTTTCTCTCAATATTGTTGAAATGAACATCAAATAGCTGTATGTTGAAATATGTTGAAAAAGTCCAAACTTTACATGGGGTATACTTACTTTTTCACGTGACTGTATATATCGCTCTTCACATTTCACTGTGCGCTCTATCGCTCTACAACAGCAACATTTCACTGTGCTAAGTTCTCTGATTTCAGTGCTGCTAAAACGAGAAGGGAGTGTTCATAAATTATGTAGTGGGTGGGGCGGTGAATTGGAAGTAGGTCAGCGTAAAATTTTCGTGACTCCCCATGTACCAAGGGCAAACGTTTTCTCCCCCACCCATCAGCAAAACTTTATTGCCCAACCCCCTCACCTAACCTAGTTAAGAGTATCCCTAACCTTTTCCCCTGACGACTTGTCGTAAATAAGACACTGTTTTAGTAATCTAATTTATCAATTATAATACATAAATAATCATACAATACGTGTCAGACGGAGGACACGGGAGGAAAAGTTCGTTGCAAAACAATCACTAACTTCCCCAGTGACAAAAAGACGAACACATGCTAACCTTTCTAGTGTTTCTGTTGTACAAAAATCTGTTGTGCACAACATTATTCCACTTACCTATGAAATGATACATTGGAGCTCTTCCCTGTGGCATTTGTGCAACCAAATGCAGCACATTGAGGCATATTTTCAGCGTGAGACTTATACAGAGCTGTCTGTGTCAAAAAGTTTGAAGCAGCTGACAATCGGCCCTCCAAGATGGCCGTCTCATTACTTCCGGCTGCTTCAAAATAGAGGCTTCATTGGCTCTCCAGATTCTATTTATAACTCCGTGCCTGTTCCAAATAGGCATTATTTGGACAAACTGACTACATATAAATCGACCTGGAAAATACATATAACATACCCATGTAATGTCTTCCAGCCTATATTTAAAAAATAATAATAATCTAATGTATAATCTTTTCAGGGGCGTTATTGAAATATTTTGGAGCAATCTCCACTGCACCAGGACCATCTACCTCGTCAGCTGACATGATTGCTGCTGAGGGAACATCGTCAGATTCAGAGACTTCAGGGGCATCTACTCCCTCCTCTGACGTGACTGCGTCTGCTGCAGAGGTCGTAACTGAGGTTCCACAGCCTTCTACATCATCCACTGATATTCCATCTGCCACCTCCCAATATCCAGTTGCAGCACAACCGCAAGATCCATTTGACTGGCCATCTATCTTGTTCGATGCAGACAGGACAGATATTGTATGCAGAGGGCCGTTTCAGGATGACCCAGCATTCACCTTTCCCAGAAGACAGGATGGTAGACGTTTTCATCACCACTACACATACAGGACACTGGTAAATGAGGAAACAATTAAGTGGAGCTGGCTCGTCTACTCCAGGAAAAACAATGCAGTTTACTGCTTCTGTTGCAAACTGTTCTCCAGAAAGACATACAAGTTGGTTAAAGAGGGACTGTCAGACTGGATGAACATTGGGGCCTTGTTGAAAACCCATGAAAACAACCCTGATCACACAAAGCATATGGTCACATGGAAAGAACTGGAGCTTTGACTCAAGAAAGGGAAGACAATTGACCAGGTAGAAATGTCCCTTATATAAGCATCACAAAAACGCTGGAGGGATGTTCTCAATCGCCTGGTCGCCATTATTCAGTCATTAGCAGAAAGAAACTTGGCTCTCAGGGGAACTGTTGACACTTTGTACAGTCAGAATAATGGCAACTTCTTGAAAGAGGTGGAACTTTTAGCCAAGTTTGACCCAGTAATGAGGCAACACATCAGCCAAGTTGAAAGTGGAATGAATTCTCATGCCACCTACTTAGGCAAAACAATTAAAAATGAACTGATTACTTGCATCAGTGACAAAATGATGGAGAGAATGGTGGCTGAAATTAAACTGTCCAAATATTATGCCATAATTTTGGATTGTACCCCAGATCTCAGCCACCTGGAGCAAATGTCTGTTGTGATCAGAACAGTCAAGCTGGAAGAAACACCTGAGATCAAGGAGCACTTTTTGGGCTTCCTGGTTGCACCCGAATCGACAGGTCTTGGGTTGTCTGATCTCATTTTGAGCAGCCTGGAAGAGCTGAACATTCTCTTCAGTGATTGCAGAGGGCAATCATACGACAATGGTGGCAACATGAAGGGCAAAAACAAAGGAGTGCAGGCAAGGCTTTTGGTGAAGAACCCCCGTGCCCTGTATGTCCCCTGTGGGGCTCATACATTGAATCTTGTTGTGGCTGATGCTGCCAAGAACTCTATAGATGCTACCAGTTTCTTTGGCAATGTTCACAAGATCGACACTCTATTCTCAGCTGCTCCCCAGAGATGGGCCATTTTGAAACAGCATGTCACCATTACTGTAAATTCCTGGAGTGAGACGAGGTGGGAGAGCCGTGTCAACAGCATCATCCCTTTGCGCTACCAGGCATCTGGCATAAGCGATACATTGTTAGAAGTCAGGGAAAAGGCAACAGATGCCATCACAAAAATCGAGGCCCAATCTTTGGCAGAGGAGGTTGGGTCATTCAGATTCCAGATTTGCACAGTTGTGTGGCATGACGTCCGCTCCAAGATCAACACAGTCAGCAAGCTACTGCAGTCTTCCACAATGCAGTTGGATGTGGCAGTCAACCTCCTGGAGAGTACTAAGAGCCATCTGTTAAGCTACAGAAACGATGGCTTTGCTGCTGCACAAGCTTCTGCAAAAGATGCATGTGAGGAAATGCATGTGGAGACCGTACTCAAGGAGAAGAGACTGCGAAGCACGGAGACTCACTTTGCCTATGAAGCACCAGATGAGCCAGTCAGGGATGCCCTGAAGAGGCTAGAGACCACATTTTTCAATGTGGTCATCGACTCTGCCATTGCATCTTTGGACGACCGGTTTTGAAACACTTGGCCAAGTTTAAAGCAAGTTTGGGGTACTGCAAAACTTCCCAACCTTGGATGATGAAACACTGGAGAAACAATGTGAGGAGCTTGAGAACAAACTGAGGTGTGGAGAGGAAGCCGACATTGATGGGAGAGAGCTGGCCATGGAAATCAGGAACCTTCCTCAGTTACCCACAAACAGGATGACTGCATTTGAACTGCTGGACTTTGTTCACAAGAAGGAACTGACAGAGTTGTATCCAAATCTTTGGATATCCCTGAGGATTGCCTGTACCCTGCCAGTGACAGTGGCATCAGCTGAAAGAAGCTTTTCAAAGCTTAAGCTGATAAAGACATACCTGCGATCATCTATGGCACAAGACCGCCTCACTGGACTTGCCATCATTAGTATTAACCATGAGGTTGGCAGGCAGGTGTCTTACGATGATGTCATTCACGATTTTGCTTCAAGAAAATCAAGGAGGCAAAGATTTTGAGGACTTTCTCACTGATGTTGGATGGTGGTGAAAGGATAGATAGCTATAGTTTCTAGACTCGCCTATAGCTGCTGTTTTGTACAATAGTTAACACTTTTGTAGTGTTCACTTTATTTATTTTGAATATTTTGCACTCACATTGATTGTTCATTGCTATTTAATTGTCAAAATATTTTTGTTTTTATTGGTGTTCATTTGTCATTGTCTACTTAATTGTTTCTTAACTTCTCAAATTTTAATATGGCAGATGGCAGAGGGTGATGGCAGAGGGTGATGGTAGAGGGTGATGGCAGAGGGTGATGGCAGGGTGATGGCAGAGGGTGATGGCAGAGGGTGATGGCAGAGGGTGGTGGGAGGGTGATGGGAGGGTGATGGGAGGGTGATGGGGCAGGGTGATGGGGCAGGGTGATGGGGCAGGGTGATGGGAGGGTGATGGGAGGGTGATGGCAGGGTGATGGCAGAGGGTGATGGCAGAGGGTGATGGCAGAGGGTGATGGCAGAGGGTGATGGCAGAGGGTGATGGCAGAGGGTGATGGCAGGGTGATGGGAGGGTGATGGCAGAGGGTGATGGCAGAGGGTGGTGGGAGGGTGATGGGAGGGTGATGGGAGGGTGATGGGGCAGGGTGATGGGGCAGGGTGATGGGAGGGTGATGGCAGGGTGATGGGAGGGTGATGGCAGAGGGTGATGGCAGAGGGTGATGGCAGGGAATTAACATTAACGAATAAAATTTGTAATGTAATAATTTGTAATAATTTGTAGTAATATAATAATAATAACGAATTTGTAATAATTTGTAGTAATATAATAATAATAACGAATTCTGCTCTGTTTCAATTCTGTTTCAATTTGTTGATATGCTTTGCAAACCTTTTTTTTTTTAAACTATTTTAAAACTAAAACAATTCGAACATGGAATACATACTGACACTGCACTTTCAGGTCTCCTACAAATCCTACCCTGTCGCCTCACCGTGGCGTAGGAGTGGCAATGGTCAATGGCATCGAATGTCATGGCTAGCAAAGACAGGGAGGTAAACTTGATTTTAATTTGGGAAAAAATTTTTTTATTTTTTTTTGCCAAGGAACGGGCACCCACGTACGGGCACGTCCTAGTATTTTTTAATATACATTGTTTTCAAATAAAGTAAGAGATTTGTTGTTAATTCATTTGTCCATCTCCATTGTGTGTGTGTGTGTGTGTGTGTGTGTGTGTGTGTGTGTGTGTGTGTGTGTGTGTGTGTGTGTGTGTGCGTGTGTGTGTGTGTGTGTGTGTGTGTGTGTCCATTCAGTTATGAGCAGTGTGTGATTTGGTGGTTGCGCTGGGTGTTTTGGGGCCACAAGCAAAATATTGTTTAGGGCCAACAAAATCGTAGGGCCAGTCCTGATCTGCTACTGATAGCGCTTGCAGAAAAGGGGCACAAGGCCTCGAAGGACAAACTACAGTTCTGCAGGAAAGAGGTGAGATATCTAGGACATATTTTGAGAGAGCTACATCACCGCTTTGCGAGAGCTTCATTTGAGAGAGCTTCAGCCAACATCACCGCTTTGCACAAAAAAGGTGCAAAAACAGATCCCAGCAACTACAGACCAATCAGCCGTCTCCCAATTATCAGCAAAGTCATGGAATCCATCATTGCTTCAGATATTAAATCTTTCCTCTTCTCCAATGGCTTGATCTCTGATCATCAATTTGGTTTCAGACCTGGTCACTCTACTCTGGACATGCTGCTTCTGCTTTCTCAACAATGGATGGAGGTCCTCAACACCAAACAGGAAATTAGAGCTGTCTCCCTTGACATTTCACGTGCCTTCGATACGGTCTGGCACCCTGCTCTGCTCACCAAACTCTCCTCCTTTGGTATCCATGGAAATCTCCACGCATGGCTGGTGGACTTCCTCTCTGGTCGTAGTCAACGTGTGGCCCTGAATGGGTTTCTCTCATCTCCTCTTCCTGTTCAGGCTGGAGTTCCCCAAGGTAGTGTTCTGGGCCCTGTGCTTTTTCTGGTCTTCATCAATGATCTCTTTAACTCTCTTGAAAATCCTCTCTATCTCTTTGCTGACGACTCTACTCTCTGTCGCTCCATTCCTCATCCCTCAGATCGGCAGTCTGCAGCCTCCTCACTCTCTGCAGACCTGGACAAAATCACAGACTGGGAAAACAAATGGAACATGTCTTTCAATCCTGATAAATCTCACACTCTTACGATGTCTCTCCGAAAAGACCGACTGGAAAACCCTCCCATCCATTTTCTGAATAATCCTCTCCAAGAAGTTCTGTCACTCAAGCTTTTGGGTCTCACTATTTGCCATGATCTTTCCTGGGAAAACCACATTTCAAATCTGGCCTCCAAGGCCAGTCGCCGACTGGGCATCCTCCGTCGTGCGAAGTCCTTCCTTGGCACACCTGAGCTCCTCACCACATACAAGGCTTTCATCCGCAGCTCTATGGAATACTGCTCTCCCCTCTGGTCTGGTGCTCCTGCCTCACACCTAGCCCGTCTTCACGCTGTTGAAACCAAAGCGTTCAGAATCATTGGAATCTCCCGCGATGAAGCTAACTCCAAGGGCCTTTCACTCACTCACCGCAGGCAGGTTGGTGGTCTTTCCGTCTTCTATCGACTCCTCTCTGGCCTTGCCCCCCCAGCCCTCTCTGGGCTCTGTCCCCCAAATATTCCTACAGGTCGCACAAGATCTGCCTGCAACCCTCTTATGGTTAAACTGCCAAAATCAAGACTTTCTGCTCACCTTCACTCCTTCATTCCTCTTTTCTCCCGCCTCTGGAACAAACTCCCTCACTCTCTTCAATCCCACTGCACCCTCCAGGTCTTTAAAACAGCTGTTCACCACCATCTCTTATCCTCCCCCATCCAAAACCTTGATCTTTTCTACCCCCGCTAATTTCGGTCCCCTTGTGTTTTATACCTCTCCTCCCCGCCCTCCCCCTCCCACGCCTCCTGCCCCCAAGCCCTCTCCCTCCCACACTTCTCCCTGCTCTCAAATGTTGTGGTTGTGTGCTTCCCCTTCTCTCCCCATCTTGTCTTCCGCTCCCTCTTTTTGTGTGTTTTGTTTGTCTGGTTGATTTGTTTGTGAAATAAATGTTAGCTCTTTCACGAGCCTCGATTCAGTATACAACAACAAAAAAAAAAAAGAAAAAAAAAAAGAGGACACGAGACGCCTTTGTCCTGAACGAGTGACGGCAATACGATCTATCCCGAAACCAACGACCATCAAGCAGATGAAATCTTTTTTGGTAACAGCGGGCTACTGTCATCAGTGGATCATGGACTACGCAGTGTTAACGCACCCTCTGTTGGACATTAGCTTCCCGTGTAGCCCAAATCCATTGGAGTGGACACCAGAGGCGGAACAAGCATTCCTAGCACTGAAAAACGCTTTAGCATCGGCACCAGTGCTAGGGTTGCCAGATTATAGGAAAAACTTCTTCCTGTACTCACATGAGAAGGGAGGATTTGCTCAGTCTATACTGACACAGAAACATGGAGGGAAAATGCGTCCTGTAGCATACCATAGTACAAGGTTGGATCCGGTTGCGCGAGGATTTCCAATGTGCCTGAGAGCAGTGGCGGCAGCTTCGTGTGCAATCGAAGCCATGGCCTTGTGGAAGTGTAATTCAGTGTAACTTATTAATTGGCACTGGTAACTTATTGGTTGACCTAGTAACAAAGCAGATGCATTTTACATGCAAACTCTGTGGGGGACGGGTTTGTAAATGAGTTAGGAATGTGCACGAACATGATGGTCTCTTGAAACACCTGGTCACAGCCCCAGGCTGGAGCACCCCCCTATTGTTTGATAAATGGAACTCACAGCAGGGGGGGGCTAGCTGGCGCCAGGAAGGCGACCGGTGACGTCGGCGGAGAGGAGATTACGAGTTCAGCGGACAGAGGATTAAGTCGAGTTGGTCCATATAAGCGGGAGCTGCGGCTGGAGTCGAGAGTACTTGCTACGTGAAGCGCTGACCGAACGGGAGTGTCGGATGGAGAGAAGGACCAGCGAAAAGAGTTAACCTGATCCATTATATTATGCGGTATCATTTTGGTAATTGGATGAAGTGAATACAGTTTAATAAACGAGACCTTTTGTAACCTGTGTCCGGTCTTTGGAGTCCTGTGAGTCCCCCAGTAAATTCCATGACAATCTTGGAGGCACCGCTGCGATCAATTGTACAAGCAAGTCTTCTTTAAAAGGTGAGTGTGTCTTGTTTGGTCCAATATGATTTACGAACTTGGAAGTTATGGGTACATACATGGGGGAGCAGGTGGACTGGGGCTTCTTTGCGCACCGATGCCGCGATATAGGTGGCGTGAGCCATCACGAATGGGATTTCGATAAACGACTGTAGCAATTTATTCGTTTTTTTTTCTAAATGATTTCTGTAAAAACGTATTTTTGCGCTGGTTATTAAAGGGCCTTACTGTGACCTGGAAGCGGGCGGAGCAAGTGTGCACCTTGCGACCGCTTGCTTCCAGGACGTGTAAGGCCGGTACACTCGTTTACTCACCCGCACACGGATAAAGTACTACTTTTTTTTGCACTTGTTCGAAGCACTTGACTTGATCGGCGCTCGGCGAGCGACAGGGAACCGGGAAACGGAATTATATTTATATATATATATATATTTCCAATATGGTACACCGGCCACAACGATTTTAGCGATTATCCGAGTTTTTTTTATTAACGATTTCTGTAAATACGTATTTTTCCTGCGCTGTGTAATTCTTCTGACACGCGCCACGAAGAAACGCACCACTGATGTGCATGAAGCGACTTGTTTGCCGGTTCGGTAAGGTCCGTCCGTACACGTGTACAATCGTGTACACCCGTTTTAAATAAATAATTTTTTTCAGTTTTCCCGCCATGCCTATAAATTCATGACAGACAACCCCCCCTCATGCCGGTCCAGAATTATGATGAAAGATGGCGATTGAGAAAAAAAAATTGCATCAAATTTTGTCCAGGTCCATCAAGAAGCCTTTGAGACATGCTTCACGGTTGAATAAAAAACCACCGTTTAGAGTACTTCTTTTTTTTGTTCAAAGCACTCGACTTGGAGCCAGCGACTTGCTCGGCGGGGGATATAATTTTAGATATATATATAGTACGGGCATGCCCTAGTGAGAGATAGTTACAGGAAATGGTGTTTGTGAGTAACAACCACCCTCTGGTCGAGGCTCATAGAAGGGGTGATGCTTACTGATTCGGCACGCTCACAAAATATGGGATTTTAATGGCAGAGATGCCACGAAAGATCAGGAAGGGAAGGAATGGAAAATTTGTCAAGGTTTGAAATTAATCGGACAAGGGGGTCCCAAGGTATGGTCACCGTACTCGCAAGTCGTTCGTTTTGGCTTTGCGAATGGACCAAACCATTCCATGCAAATAGGAGGGTGGTTCTGTGGTCGTAACTGCCACGTGGTTTCAAAGTTTTTGTTGTTGCTTGCACGCATGTTTTTTGCAAGCACGTACGGGCGAGCACGTACGTGCGGGCACGCCCTAGTATATATAAATTGAGGTAATATTAAGTTATGGAATTAATTGCTTTCAACAATGCAAAGGGTGATAAAATATGGGATTTTAATGGGATTTTTTAATGGGATATTGGTTTCGGAATGTTTAGAGGTCATTGCAATGTGATAATAACTTGTTGTTGGAACTTGTTGTTGGAACTTGTTGTTGGAACTTGTTGTTGGAACTTGTTGTTGGAACTTGCTGTTGGAACTTGTTGTTGGAACTTGCTGTTGGAACTTGTTGGAACTTGTTGTTGGAACTTGTTGTTGGAACTTGTTGTTGGAACTTGCTGTTGGAACTTGCTGTTGGAACTTGTTGTTGGAACTTGTTGTTGGAACTTGTTGTTGGAACTTGTTGGAACTTGTTGTTGCAACTTGCTGTTGGAACTTGCTGTTGGAACTTGTTGTTGGAACTTGCTGTTGGAACTTGTTGGAACTTGTTGTTGGAACTTGTTGTTGGAACTTGTTGTTGCAACTTGCTGTTGGAACTTGCTGTTGGAACTTGTTGGAACTTGTTGTTGGAACTTGTTGTTGGAACTTGCTGTTGGAACTTGCTGTTGGAACTTGCTGTTGGAACTTGTTGGAACTTGTTGTTGGAACTTGTTGTTGGAACTTGCTGTTGGAACTTGTTGTTGGAACTTGCTGTTGGAACTTGTTGGAACTTGTTGTTGGAACTTGCTGTTGGAACTTGCTGTTGGAACTTGCTGTTGGAACTTGTTGGAACTTGTTGTTGGAACTTGTTGTTGGAACTTGCTGTTGGAACTTGTTGTTGGAACTTGCTGTTGGAACTTGTTGGAACTTGTTGTTGGAACTTGTTGTTGGAACTTGTTGTTGGAACTTGCTGTTGGAACTTGCTGTTGGAACTTGTTGTTGGAACTTGTTGTTGGAACTTGTTGTTGGAACTTGTTGGAACTTGTTGTTGCAACTTGCTGTTGGAACTTGCTGTTGGAACTTGTTGGAACTTGTTGTTGGAACTTGTTGTTGGAACTTGCTGTTGGAACTTGTTGTTGGAACTTGCTGTTGGAACTTGTTGGAACTTGTTGTTGGAACTTGTTGTTGGAACTTGTTGTTGGAACTTGCTGTTGGAACTTGCTGTTGGAACTTGTTGTTGGAACTTGTTGTTGGAACTTGTTGTTGGAACTTGTTGGAACTTGTTGTTGCAACTTGCTGTTGGAACTTGCTGTTGGAACTTGTTGGAACTTGTTGTTGGAACTTGTTGTTGGAACTTGCTGTTGGAACTTGTTGTTGGAACTTGTTGTTGGAACTTGTTGTTGGAACTTGTTGGAACTTGTTGTTGCAACTTGCTGTTGGAACTTGCTGTTGGAACTTGTTGGAACTTGTTGTTGGAACTTGTTGTTGGAACTTGTTGTTGGAACTTGCTGTTGGAACTTGTTGTTGGAACTTGTTGTTGGAACTTGTTGTTGGAACTTGTTGTTGGAACTTGTTGTTGGAATGAATGGGAACATTCAAATGTTGGGTTTTGCTAACGTTTCCACAACGTCGCTACAACGTTTCACTTTCGTTGTTGCAACGTTTTGCTCCAACGTTTTGGGGACATTCGAATGTCAAGTGAATCGAATGAGAATTCAGGAATTATTTCATTATTAACGATTAATGAAGTACTTATTTAATTAATTACATTTCTTATTACATTACAGTAATTACATTACAGTAATTACCTGAGGTAATTACAGTAATTACAGTTCCGGTAATTACAGTAATTACAGTAATCATTACAGTAATTGCAGTAATCTTATTACAGTAATTACATTACATTAACTCAGGCACCTTTTGAGTAAGGAAGCTGATATTTGGACATGACACTGACCAAGTGATGTGGCTGTCAAGGAAAATATTGATTTATTGATTAATCATTTAATAAATTAACTCGTTGATTTATAAATGACTTATTTAATTAAAATTCCTGAGAGATACATCTTCGGATGAAATACTTGCAGATTGGTTATGCTATGAGCCAATTGATTAAGGAAAATATTTTGTGATGGCCATATTGGCAATTTCGTGGCCATATTCGTGGCAACTCAGTTAGTGCCACTGCACCTTTAAAATGCATCCCTGCGTTCATTTTTCGATCGATTGAGTTGAAATTTTGAACAATCGGATCTGGACTGTCGTTGTTAACGACTCTAGCACGCACTCGTCCAATCAGGATGGAGCGGTATGGTCCCCGGATCATCACTGCCCGCAGTTTTAATTAATTTTACTTTTTCTCTTGGTCATATAATTTTGAAGACATGCGTGTCATGATAGAGGAAATGTTTGTTCTGTTGAACGGAATAAATGTTGTTTATTTGTGTGGGAGTGTATTTTTGTGTATTTCTTGTGTATTTTGGATATATTTTCACGACTAATTCCAGTTAACATCCTGCAAAATTTGCTCGTTTGCTGGCCGAGTCGAAATTGCGTTGAGTTTCTATGGCATGCGCCATTAAAAGCGCTGTGTAATGGTTGAGCTCCTTTTATTTCGGTTTGGTCATGCGGATGAGCAAACAAAGTGACAAATGCTGCGGCTGGAGCAGTAGAAGCGATGTTTTTTTAATGGAAACGATGTAATGAGTAATTAAAAGTGGGAGGGGGCAACACCACGCATACCTCTTTTAAGGTGTGTATAAACCCTGGAATATTTCAGCAATCAATACAATGCTGAAACTATGTAAGTTAAGTTAATGAGTAATTTACTGAGTAATTTAATGAGTAATTTAACGAGTAATTTAATGAGTAATTTAATGAGTAATTTAATGAGTAATTTAACGAATAATTTAATGAGTAATTTAATGAGTAATTTAACGAATAATTTAATGAGTAATTTAATGAGTAATTTAACGAATAATTTAATGAGTAATTTAATGAGTAATTTAATGAGTAATTTAACGAATAATTTAATGAGTAATTTAATGAGTAATTTAATGAGTAATTTAATAAGTAATTTAATAAGTAATTTAATGAGGAATTAAAAGTGGGAGGGGGCAACACCACGCATACCTCTTTTAAGGTGTGTATAAACCCTGGAATAAACGTGGGAGGGGGCAACACCACGCATACCTCTTTTAAGGTATGTATAAACCCTGGAATATTTCAGCAATCAATACGATGCTGAAATGATGTAATTTACTGTGTAAGAGGGTCGACCTTGGGTTTGTTTGGGTTTGTTGTTTATTTTGTGGATGTGTATTTTTTGTGTATTTTGGATATATTTTCACGACTAATTCCAGTTAACATCCTGCAAAATTTGCTCGTTTCTGGCTGAGTCGAAATTGCGTTGAGTTTCTATGGCATGCGCCATTAAAAGCGCTGTGTAATGGTTGAGCTCCCTTTATTTCGTTTTGGTCATGCGGATGAGCAAACAAAATGACGAATGCTGCGGCTGGAGCAGTGGAAGCGATTTTTGAATTGTTCAATGATTATTCGATATTGTTATGACTTATTGTCAATAGGTATACTGAGTGGCCATGAGGTAGCCTGTTGCTATGTACAGTTTTATTCTATTGTTGATTATACCACATAATTGTGGTGATAAAGGAAATGTTCGTTTTAAATAGATGATTATGATATGACCATGACTATAAAATCATGATGATTATTATGAATGATATCATAGGGTTCAAATGCAGAATGATTGCATGAACTTGGGAAAGAACTTTCAAGCCCTATGGGATAAATTGGGTGTTACAAGCAATGGAGCTTCAAAATTTAGCATGATTGAAGGAATTTTACAGTCTTATTTCAGTAGTTTTACGAAATTTAAATTGCCAAGAGATTTTGGGTACTATTAAAGAAAAAAAATGATGAGATATTTTTTCCAATGAACTTTAATATCTGCCATCCATTTTGGCTGTCTCACGAATGAAGGATGAGTTGCCTTTAGTGGTTGCAAAGAAAATTTGTGGAGACCAGGCAAAATGGGGAAATATGTCAGATATGACCCTAGGACAGGACGGTGATTCATCAATTGACATGAGGTACGAACCAGAGGTGACGACCGATGAGTCGATCTCAGTCAATGGATGGACCTGTCCTGACATCATTGGGGAAAGGGCTTATGCAAGGAGTCATTCAAAATGATTAATTTGATTTATTGATGAATATTGATGAATTAATTGAAATTGAATAATTGATTGAATTGTTAATTGATTGAATCTAATTGATTGAATTTAATTGCATAAATTGAACTGAATAAATTGAATTGAATATATTGATTGTTTGATTGATGAAAATGCGGTCTCAAGAAAGAAGCTTTGATATCTTTGCGAGATATTATCAATGTGGAGACAACCTGGGAAAATTGAGCAAGGTGGTGAGTTTATATACAGATATATATGTGCGGTTACCATTGTGTGATTTCCCCGTCAAACAGAGCGGACACCTGAGGATTCACCCACTTCATACTGACCCTCCGGCTCATCTGCAAATACTGATCTGTGAGATTGGATTGTGCAAAAGCCACAGCTGAGGGAGATTCTCTGGAAATCACCGTGCGAACAGGTGGAGAGATCCTTCCTGGAGGTACGAGTGAAGCTTTAGAGGAACCTGGAACAAGCTACAACACATCCAACGCTACTTTGATAAAAGGCAGAATGGGAAATGGAGCCTGCAAGAACACACAAGGACAACCAGAGATTCCACAAAAAGGTACTTGTACACATCATATGTACGACCGTTATGGTGCCGAGGCTATAAGGCAGGTCGAGAATTGGTATTTGTGGACAAAGGGACATGATGAGGAGTTTCCAAGAGATGGTACATTTGAGCGAAGTCGATTGGAAAGATTGGAACAAAGATTGAAAGCCAGGAAGAGACAGAATCTAACGGTAGACTGGCTTGCATTCCATCTTTGGGATGGTGAATCCAGACAACGGGAACAGCAAGAACGGATAACGGAACTAGAACTTAAAATAAAAAGGATACAGGATACAGTGGAGGAGACAAATGCACAACTGCCCTCGAAATTAGGAATGAAAGTCACAGTTGTCCCATCTGATTTCCAGTTGTCTCCCCAAAAAGGACGGTACAGAGAATTTTTTCGTGTTTCAGGAGATAACGAGAGATTGCAGTGGCAACTCAGGGATGTAGAGATGCAGCCCAGCAATACAAGTGCACAGGCGCACAGATCAGACAACGACAGAAACAGGTGTTTCGAGTGTGGAAAGATGGGACATTGGAGAAGAAGATGTCCGTATGTCAACAGGAAGACAAGGTCATGGGGCAAACCAAGATCAAGCGTACCAGTGCTCACCGGTACCTCAGACAATGATTAGGCCTTCATTGCTGCAAATCCCAAATGATGATTGGCCTCAACAGATTCGATTACTGGACAAACATGAACAACTGTCATGAAATTCTTGTGTCTGAAAAGTTTTCAGAGCAAGAATGATTCATTTTTCTTTTTGCTTGTTAACAAATTAATAATTAATTGATCAAATGCCAAAATTGGATCTTCTATTTTGGGCACAGCAATTTTAAATTTACAAAGTTTGGAACAATTGCGTTGCAATTGTTGGCAAACCAAGTAACAAGAGTCACATGATGATCAGGTGGGAATTTCGGACTATTGTTCCGCACGATTGATAGGTCAATGGTCGACTGACATGCAAATGGGTGTGTAGTCAAAATTTGGATAGATTATTGTGAAGGCAGAAAGGGTAATTTCAATTTGACATCATAAGGGTTTTCTAAGAATGGACTTTTGGTTTATTTGTCTATAAGCATTTTGAATTTGATTGACAAATTTTATGAAATTGAAATAAAATTGACACCCATCTGATCTGTAAATAATGGTTCCAACGCAAACAAATATGCATAATGCATGTGTGTGTGTGTTTTTGTGTATCAATCTTACAAGATTGTTGACACCGACAGTGTGCCTGTCTGGAAATGGATAGTTATATGTGGATGGGATTGGGATATGTGGATGGGATTGAATATCCAGAGAATCCGTAAAATAAAATAGAAATATAATTTGATTATGAACATTATCTCTTTTGTCAAGGGAAATGGAATATAAAAAAATTTGATGTGCTGGGTTATGAGCAGCCATTAATTAATAGTAAAATTGTGAGTAATTTTGGGATTCCATTTTTGATAGAATGTATATGAGAATAACATCTATTTATGGATATGAGCTTCATAAAAGGAAATGAGGAAGTACAAAATCATCCAAATTTGGGAGAGGTCTTACACTGACTTCCCAGAATACTCTGCTCATGGATTTTATATATATAAACTTGAATTTTATCAGCATATAAATTGTGCTGTATGTATGGATGTGTTTTAGGCATAGATGATATGGGAAAAGAGGAAAGAAAATTTTGCTGGTTTGAACTATTGTGGGTTTTTCAGTTCTGGAGTTTAAACAAAGTCACTGGTTAACAGATGAGAAAGGATAGTAAATAAATTATTCTCTGCTGGGCAAATTAAGTACGATATTACTAAGACTTATGAGAGCTATTGTTCCGCCTTACAGCAGTGGAAAATTATTGGAAAAAATTAGATCCAACATAATGAATCTATAAAAGAATGTGATAGGGATAATATCCTCAATTTGTACTAATTATTTGATTGTGGGTAAAGGAATTAAGTCATCGTAGTGGATTGTTAACAGCAGCCTGAAAATGTCCTGAGAGTGTGCATCCATGTAATCAGAAATCCCAGATTTGTTTTTACAAACAACATTTTGGTAGAGGTCTTGTGTGGAACACTTCCTTGGTAGATAAAAACGGTACTGCATGCTGGCAGCCACTTTTGCGGCCAGTTAGGCCAAACAAATTGAGAGGAAATTGTAGTTAAATACGTAAGTTACACATGGCTATTTGTAAAAAAGGAAATTTGTTGAGATGGGAAACATTTTTTCGAAGGTTTATTAAGGTGTTATAATATGACATGTGGCAAGGCAAACTATTGGATGGGAAAATTAGATCTGGCTATAGAATAAATTTATTGACCCCTTGAAGTTAATTCTTCGAATCATTGTTTCACTGGCATTTTTGTTCAAATTGGAAATAGTTTGGTAGAGCTTTGGTTAAAACCTTTGGTTGCGGTATCTTGGAACGAATTGATAAACCATAGGAGATTGATAAGAATAGAAACAAATATGGACCCAAAATAGAAAGTTGGATTCATGCCTCTCATTGCAAGCAAGCACATGGGGCTAAGGTGGACGATCCCACAGAAAATGAGGCTGCACCTAGCAGCCCAGCAGAACATTCAGTGGTAGAAAAATGATAGTCATGATTTACAGTCATTTGAATTACATTTTAACACCCCTTGCATTGATAAACATTACATTTTCAACATGTGATATTCCTACTTGGAATAGTGACATTTATTTGCCTACATGACATACAATTACCTGCTGATATTAATACAGCATGAGTGAAAAAATGTATCACAACTACACTCATGACCAGGGGATTGAGTTCAACCCCGGGAGATAGGGGGATCAGGGTAAGACAAATAATCTGATTATGTTACATATTAAGGGATTTTCTTTATTTACCTTTTAGGAAGCTTGTTAGTTTGGTATATAATGTTAAATGTCATCGACATATAACTATGTCATAGATATGAATATATACAAGGAGTAGCAGACTTGTTTGTTGGTTTAGTAGTTATATTGGCAATTGTTTTAGTGGTGGCTTGCTTGAAAGCCTTAGTGACGGTGTGTTTGAATAAGGTAACCAACAACACGATGATAACACATGAAGTGACAAATGAGGAAAGAAATGTGGAACCAGAAAAGGAAGACTTTTATGGCGACATAAACAGTAGAATTAAGATAATGGCATAACGACAATGTTATGAGTTGTGTCAATTACAATATCAATGAACTCATATCACCACGAGTGACACACTGTTAGGAAAAAGAGGGAAAAGAAAAAGTGGAGAGGAATTATGGTAATAATACATTATGCTTAATTTGTTGGTTTGGGAAAATTGTTGTTGGGAATTAGGTATTCCCGTTTGTGATTGTAATCATATACAATGCTATTCTTAGTTTAGTAATAAAATACATACCTGATTGAATATTATTTGTGTGACGCATATAAATGAATATAACTTTTTGAGTTAAGGAAAAACAACAAATTGTTGAATGTGAAACTGTCGGAAGATATACATGATTATGCTGATTTCATGGTAAGATGTACCCTATCTGATTCAGTGTGTGCGGAAAGCAGATTCAGATATGACTGAGCATAAGGATAAGACGAGATCACATTTTGGAGGGATTGCTAACGGAATTGGGAAGAAGAAAGAAAGAAAATTTGTGGCTAAAAAATGAAGTTAATCGTGGCATACACCCTCTTTCTCAAAGAATGATGAAGACATTCTCCCGTGTAACTTGGAGATGAATGCTTACCTTCACCAAGGAAATTTATGTGACCATTTGCCTGGATCACACTGCAACATATGAAAGAAAGGCGATCACTTACTCTTGTTCGAAGACTTCGAACATTCACCACATCAGAAGTTGCAGGACAACGACATTTTACCTGCAACCTCTGTGAAATGCGGGGACATATGTTATTACTTCACCAACGTCCGGGGAACCAGCATGGAGCTGCAAAAAACGGCTGTGCCCTTGTCACAACAGCTGTGCACGATTCTGCTGGATTGCTCCTGGTAAGGACCATGAATGACCTGAACACCATGGTCCCAACATCATTGTGGATGCATCCGGCATCCCTGTTCCACATCTTGCTGGCCAATCAATGTCACACCAATACTTGCTGCCCACTCACAATAAGGGAGGAGGCAAGTCGACTACAACTGGGTGAAGGCCTTGTTCAGGAATTACTATGGTTTACAGCAAAAAGTGGCAAGAATGCTACAAGGAGAGCAGGGTCAGTCTATGACTCCGCAATGTTACCACAACAGCGAAATCCTACACGAAGTAGTGCAGGAGCTATGAAGACATTAGGAGAAAATGTTTCATACCTGGATTCAAACACAAGTGATCAGCCCTTCCTTTCAAACAAAGTCAACATTTGTGTGGAGGCAAACGTTTTTGCCAGATGGTGCAGATGCTTTACAAAACTTGAAAATGAAGTGAAATTGTTGTATCTTGGTGATGGTGAAGTGTTGTTTTGAAAATATATTTGTGATGCAAATGCAATAGATTGAACAATATGGAAGGAGTCAATGACCAACGAAATGTTTTGTGATTCTTGCAGGATGACGGTGTATGCCTAAGGGAATTTGATTACCAAAGTTATGATTATTTACTTATACTTGTAATGATGTTTACTTGTAGTGATTGATTGTTTACTTATATTGATGTTTAGATTAATGGTTAATATAAACAAAAACAAAAAGATGAGGGAATTGTGGAAGTGTAATTCAGTGTAACTTATTAATTGGCACTGGTAACTTATTGGTTGACCTAGTAACAAAGCAGATGCATTTTACATGCAAACTCTGTGGGGGACGGGTTTGTAAATGAGTTAGGAATGTGCACGAACATGATGGTCTCTTGAAACACCTGGTCACAGCCCCAGGCTGGAGCACCCCCCTATTGTTTGATAAATGGAACTCACAGCAGGGGGGGCTAGCTGGCGCCAGGAAGGCGACCGGTGACGTCGGCGGAGAGGAGATTACGAGTTCAGCGGACAGAGGATTAAGTCGAGTTGGTCCATATAAGCGGGAGCTGCGGCTGGAGTCGAGAGTACTTGCTACGTGAAGCGCTGACCGAACGGGAGTGTCGGATGGAGAGAAGGACCAGCGAAAAGAGTTAACCTGATCCATTATATTATGCGGTATCATTTTGGTAATTGGATGAAGTGAATACAGTTTAATAAACGAGACCTTTTGTAACCTGTGTCCGGTCTTTGGAGTCCTGTGAGTCCCCCAGTAAATTCCCTGACAATCTCAATGGTTCTGGGCAGCCCTTTAATCCTTCTTGTTGCACATGCAATTGCTACAGTGCTCCTGAAAGCAGGAACACAACATCTTTCAGCGTCACAAGCAACAATCTACGAGTTGCTGTTACTAACACCATCAAACCTTACCATTCAACGTTGTCCAACACTTAACCCAGCGTCGTTGCTGCCAACAATAGAAGATGGTGAATCCCATGACTGTGCGGAGATATTGGCACATGCGCTGACACTGCACATTGATCTGAAAGATGTCCCACTTCCAAACTCACACTTGGTACTGAATGTTGGCGGATCGTCATCAAGAGCAGTGGGCGGTTTGCAACTATCAGGATATGCAGTATGTACGGACAGTGAGACTTTGGAAAGTAAAAATTACCAAACACCTATTCAGCGCAACAGGCAGAGATTTTTGCTTTAACCAGAGCCTGTTGCTTGGCAGAAAACCAGGAAGTGACAATCTACACAGACTCACGCTACGCATTCGGCGCTGTGCATGACCTCGGCGCCCTCTGGAGGGAGAGAGGATTTTTAACATCTTCAAGAACCCAGATTAAAAATGGAGATCTGATAGCTGCCCTTTTGGATGCAATTCTACTGCCATCTGCAATTGCGGTAGTTAAGTGTGAGGCCCACACAAGGGGGGGAAGACGATGTTTCACGAGGAAATGCCAGAGCAGATGAGGCAGTAAAACATGCAGCTAGGTCTGAACAAAGCCCAATGGTTGTGCAAGCAGCTTTGACAATTCCTGAGAGTAGCCCAACATTAGAGGATGTAGGTGCTCTGCAGGAAGTTGTTGGTGACCAAGAAAAGGACACTTGGGTAAAAGCAGGATGTGTATATGATGTTGAGTCCAAATTGTGGATTTCCTGTGATGGACGTGTTGTTGCCCCACAACAGTTATTATCGTGGATTGCTCGTTTGGCTCACGGTGTGACCCATACGAGCAAGGGGGGAATGTCTGCATCTGTGTCTAAACAGTGGTATGCACCTGGATTTACTCCTGTGGCGGATTAGTATTGTGCTACATGTCAAGTGTGTCAAATGTATAACCCGGGGGAAAGGGGAAAAGACTGCTCAAGCAGCTCATCCACCACCTTCTGGTCCTTTTGTGCATGTACAATTAGATTTCATCCAAATGAAGAAATGTTGCGGGTTTGAATTCATTCTAGTAATTGTTGACATGTTCACGAAATGGACTGAAGCTTACCCCTGTAGGCCGGCGGATGCGAAATCAGTGGTGAAAATTTTGCTCAAAGACTTCATTTGTCGATTTGGGGTCCCCTGCAAAATTTCTTGCGATCAAGGAACACACTTCACGGCACAAATTGACCAGGAACTATGTAAGGCAATGCAGATGAAGCTTCATTTCCATTGTCCTTACCACCCTCAATCGGCAGGGGAGTGGAACGTCAAAATGGGGTGTTGAAAAACAAATTAGCAAAAATGTGCGCAGAAACCAACCTCAAATGGCCTGAGGCAATCCCACTTGCTTTGATGTCGATGAGGGCTACCCCCAATAGAAGAACGGGTTTGGCCCCACACAAAATTCTAATGGGCAGACCAATGAGAGTGCCCCACTCCCCTCCCCTAAAGATCAAGGAAATGGATATACACCAGATGGATGACTTGATGTACACATTCTGCATCACTTTGACCAACACAGTGAAGATGTTTCATTCTCAGGTGAAAGAAACTTTGCCGGAGCCAGCAGAGAACGAGTGTCATTCCTTCAAGCCTGGGGACTTCGTGTTCATCAAAGTTTTTAAACGGAAAAGTTATTTGCAACCAAGATGGACGGGCCCCTACCAAGTGCTGCTTACCATGCATACTGCCTTAAAATGCCAGGGAAAATCCACCTGGATCCACGCCTTGCACTGCAAGCGGGCGAACAAGACTGACAAGAGCAACTCGGCAGAAAAATAACTCATCATTATATGGTCATTGGGTTTGCTGACCTTTTCATGCTGTTTTACTTTGACTTTCATTATTGTGAGGATCATTGATTGTGCTGCTGAACAACACACTTCCACCCATCACACTGCACCCTTACTTCAGATGCCCATTACTGATGATGACAACTACACACATATTTTTCTTGACATTAAAAAAACACACAAAGGTCTAAATAAGACCTCACAGCTACACCTACCTCAAGGAGATTCTAATGGAACTTGTGGACAAATGAGGGTTAGGTAAAAGTGGAGAATAGGACCGCATGATCATCACCTACACCCAAACAGTCTCAATGGTATTAATGTCGGCCTCGGCCATATTTACTCTCAAACTAATCCTCTTGATATTCATTTGCATAATAGTTACTCGTAGACTATTTGCTAACTTGTTGTAAAATCCCTTTATAATCGTAACTTTCAGGGATCTTTTAAAATAATGTAACTGGTAATGTAATCGTTAGTGTAACTTCTTAGGTCAACTTGGTAAGGGGCTCTTTCCAGACATATGGCATTCAAACTCGGGTAACCTCTCTCTCTCACAAAGGATAATTCTGTTTGATTTCTCGCAAGGCCCGACGAGTGTGAAAACCGCCTGCTGGGAAAAGCAATTAATTCCACCCGGGCTTCACGTTATCTCGAAGCACAATTTACTTCAAGCCTGGCAGGCTCGGGGGAGTCATTTCACCAGGGAACGACCAGATCTCAAAGTTTTCTCAAGGTCTATGGACCTGACGTGGGCGAGGCCACGGCCGGGCACCCATTTGACAAGGTGAGCCTTTTTGAGCTCGAGATTATACTAAATTCTGCCCGCGTCATCCGTCAAGTTTCGATGTGTCCATTTGAGGTTGTCTGTGTTCTGACTCGAACGAAACGTAGGAAATTTGTAAAGGCGGGGCCTTTTTCCCCAAGTGGTAGAATTATTGGCCAACCAAAGGGTAAGGGTATGTCAGAGAGGAGGGTTTGAGAGGTCCTGCTCGTTTAAGAACGTTGCGGAAAGGGACCGAGAACATACCCAGGAATGACAGTCGGAGAGACGATTGTTAACATCAAGCGATGCAAGTGAGGCTCTCAAGAGATGGGCTGTACTGACAGAATACCCTGAGTGAAATGGCCAGAAGGCAGGAACTCCAGGTGGTGAGATGAAGCTCGCACCAGTTGAGTTGGAAGTAGTGAAAACTACAAGGTGAGTTCAGGTAGAGAAACTCACAATTAGGAAATCGAGTTTGAAGCAGTGAAACTCAAAAGAGAAAAAGAACAGAGCAGGTAACCTCAAGAGAGACAGGAGGGCCCACAGAGGGCCAGGTGATTCCACAGGTAGGAATGTCGAGGGAAGCAGATCCTCCTGGAAGTGCAGGAATTGGAATTTCCAGTCAGGTAAAGGGAGGACAGGATGCAGTAGGATTCCTACCCCCCCCCGAACCCCCACTCCCCTGAACCCCCGCCACCCCTCTTCCTTACCCCCATACCCCCCTCCACTGCTCCCTCTGCCCCTACTGTCCCACCTTCCCATACGCACCCCCTTCACACCTGGACTATCTCCCATAGCCCCAGGCGGACCCTGCACCCCATCCTCAAACCCTCCCCCAACCCCCCCCCATCAGAGTATGGGGTACTGACCGCTCTGTGGATTCCCCCCCCCCCCCCAAAATCCCTGCCTCCCCCCTATCAGAGTCTCGGGTACTGACCGCCCAGTGGAACCCCCCCCCCCCGAAACCCCCCTGTACTCCCCCCCCCCCCAACCCGGCATGAATGAAATGTGGAATGAGTGAATGGGTGGTGTCCGATGGTGGTTTTTCTTCCTTCGTGGTGTGTGTTTGTGTATGAAGGAGGAATGGATGGGTACGGAGTTGCGTATTGTTCTCGAAATGGGTGCGTGGCAGTGTGAGTGTTAAGAATGATGCGGAGGGAACATGAGGGATGATGTGATTATTGTGAATATTGTCATGAGGTCTGCAGGCTATGGAGAATAATCACAAGAGCATGTCGTGAGGTTCTTGTATGCTCCAGGATGCGGCGTGCTGTGCCGGCCGCCAAATGATTGTGCCCTCGTCTGTAAATAAGTGCAGAGAAATCCGTGCCGGATGTTTGATGTTTGAGAGATGTCGATTCTAACGTCTATCCGAGGGTCCTGGTGGTGTTCGTTAAATTGAGCCAAAATTGATCGCTGTGTTACGGTGTTGCTTTCGGTGTGCTTTGTGCATGGATGTGAGTTGAAAGTTTGGATTTTCATTTGTTTGGGACGAGAGGCGAATGGTTTGGCGGCAGTGTTCTGGGTCAGTGCAGCGGTTGGTCGTTCTATTGACGGTGTGGTGCGAGCCTGTGGTTCCTGCCGTGCGGCTCCGTGGGAGGTGCGTTGAGTTTGGGAATGGAGTTGTTGCACATTCGGGCGGGAGCCGAACGAGTTTCGGAAGCGACCTGTAGGAGGTGGATTATACCATGGGCGTGGGTGAATGGGTGGAAGGATGGAGAAAAATTAACTGTTCGCTCGGCAGGCTAAAATTGCGTACATAATTTGTGAATGAAAAGAGATGGCAGCTGTGCATATGTGAGTTCGGTGGGATGGCCGCTCGGATGAGCGTCAAGGCGGAAAAGTTTTGCAGATGGAAAGGTTCTGCTCACATGGGAATGAGGTTAGAGTTAATTTGCTCACCTTGAAAGGATGACAGGCTGAGTCAACCCACTGGCTGTTAATTCAACGGCATGACAGGGGCTTGAACTGGGAAAAAATAAACTGGGATCGCGGAGTGCGAATCGTGATGGCGCGTGGGCCAACTTGGGATCGCGGAATGCGTTGAATAAAGGGATGTGAATTAGTTAATGTATATTTAAATCGGAAATGATCGAGGCGATCCGAGCGGCAATTTTACTATAATTCACCAAATGTCTGTCCGTCTGTTCGAAGGTACCGCAAAAACGGCTCAACCGATCGAAACGATATTTTGTGTGGGTAATCCTGGGATCTCCAGGAGTAAAATAGGCTATTTAGTTTTCCCAAATTCAGCTTTGGTCTCAAGTATTCTCAGGTTTGGACTCCCACATAACATTCACATTCACATAACGTCCATTGTGACGATGTTCTCATTGTGACGATGTATGTGTTCGCGGTAGTGTTTGACGTGACGGTGTGAACGTAATTTCGTAATGTTTTTCGTTTTGTAATCCTTTAATGAACGTTTAATGTTCAATGAACGTTTAATGTTTAATGAACGTTTAATGCCCTTCGATATCCAGGGCCACACGCGCGCTACACTGGACGGGCCAGCATGTACCTTGCCCTTCGCCGTCAGGCTCGGGTAAACCGCTGAGCCCCATCCGTGATGGGGACTGGGGCTTGAGACAGTGTCCTTCATTAAAAGTATAATAAATACTGTCTCCATCGATCTTGCCAAGGCCGTAACAGCCGTAACGTTTAATCTCTACATGAGAGAATTCCACATAGCTATGTGGGCGGTGAATACGCAAACAGATCGCTCTCTCCATCGATCTTGCCAAGGCCGTAACAGCTATCGGCTCAAAATCCTTTTAACTGTTGATTTGGTACAGTTACACGTATCGGGAATTTGGTACACCTATTGGGAGTACATACGACATAGCGATTGTGAACACTATTACCGATCAGGATTCACGATCACGATCATCACGATCATAGTGTATCGATCACGATTTGAAACACGATGGAATAATATTTACCGATATGAACAGTGATGTGGCTTTTATTGAAATTCTGAAGATACTGTTTAGATTTTGATGATTTGCGTGTGATATGATTCAACGGATGTTTGTATGAATCGTTTAAATTTTTTTTAAACCTTCAATTTCTGATGTTTTTGCCTTTTCATTTGGGCTTCCCAATTGGAGCCCCGCCCATAGGGCAGGTACCGTTGCTAGTATGAATGAATAGAGTTCGCGTGTGAGGCAGGAAATGCTCCGTACAGTGTGAGATATGATTTGATATGAATACTGATATGATATGATATTTGCGAGATATGATTTTAAAGCACGGGGCCTGGCATTATAACGATCACGTGAGACCATGCGCGATAGGAGGTCCGCCCTGCGTGGTGGCGTGCGCCAGTAATCTGGCGACTCGGAGGCTTAGGTTGAGGGATCGCTTGAGGACGGGAGCTCTGCGCTGTGAGGTGCTGTGCGGATGCGAGTCCTGCCGGGAGAGCACTCGGATGAACGTTGATGCGAAGCTGTTTCTTGGGAGGGTTACGCTCGATGGGCTGCCTTTGCCTCTGCAGCAGCAGTTGGGCAGGAATAGGGAATTTGCTCAGAATGCCGGCGATAACCCGCCAAAGGACACCATGGGATTTAATGAGATGTGTAATGAGAAGGATTAAAGTTCTGGTGGTGTGAAATGCTGTCAAGGGTGTATTTCACACCTTGACCTGCAAGGGAATTATGGCCACCTGTGAATAGGATTCAGGTGACTCAGGTGACAAGTTATTTTTAGCCACTTACTTTTGTGATTAGCGTTTCATTGGATGGGAAAATGGGAAAATATGGGATATAATATGGAACCTCCCTGTTTGTCTATCTGTCTCCGGCACGGGTGTCGGCGGATCGGATCCACCCGAACAGTCTCTGTGGTATTAATACCTATCTTGCCTTGTCACTAATGAAAGCACAGAGCATAAATAAGAGTAAATGTTGGGTTTGCACACACATACCATGTGATGAAATCGTCATCCACGTTACGACACTGATGTTATTCTCCTCATGGCCGCTACGCGACCCTTTCGCGGTTCCTATATATATATCAGCGCAGACAGGAGATGTAGATCCATCACCGCCGCAATGTAACTCTATAGCTCCTCTGGGCTTCCATAGAAAGGTAACGATTCTGCTATATATATCATAAGCTCCTTTATAGTCATACCACCTGTACGCACCTGTATTCACCTGTAATGTTAATACAATGTTTATTGGTTTCTCTCTAGATGCTGTTGAGAACGAATTTCGATTAAACCTACCTTATGGGTCGAAGTTGTATCTTGATTTTACAACACTTAATCGAAATTCCTCTCCTGACATCGCTCGGAATCCAGATAATGCCCACGCTCCTGCACTGCTCGCCTCGGAGAAGAATGCCCAGCGGAGGGCCCGTCAAGCTAGCTCCAGCGACGGAGCTCCGACTACTCTCGCCACCGGTCTGCCTCAAAAGGGCCGGATACGATGGGGACCTCGCAAGCCTTTGCGGAACCGCGTCGTCAAAACGCTAACTGCTCTCCTGAGGCCCGAACGCCGGAGCAGGCATGACGGACTCCGGCAAGGCGCCTGCTGAAGGAGGCCACTGGGAAATGTCCTGGGCCGCAACCCTGTCGGAACAACGGACCCGCTTGGAGCCGAAGGTACGAATCTAGCCTCGGTTGCTCGAAACGCTAACGGCTCCGTCCGAAAGAATCATCCTCGATTTGCGTGCCTCGGCCCGAGATGAGATTCCCACGCGAGTGATCACGACTCCCATGTCGGCCATGCCCCCACACGGCCGGCACACTCCGACCACTCGCTACTCGGTGGAACCATCACCTCAGCGCGAATCGCGCTCTGCTCGTCGGAATCACGCCGTGCCTCTCACGACCGGCTCACTCCAACCACTCGCTACTTGGTGGACCCATCCCCTCAGCGCGAATCGCGCTCTGCTCGTCGGAATCACGCCGTGCCTCTCACGACCGGCTCACTCCGACCACTCGCTACTCGGTGGAACGCTTCCATTCTGATTCCGATCACCTCCTCGCCGCGAAGCCGCACGTTGCTCCCTTTGCGGGCCCTACTCGGCGAGGCCGGCGATTCCTATCGCTGCTCGCCGGAATCACCTCCTACGCACGAATCGTGCGCACTGCACCCATCGCGGGCACTCTCTGCGACGCCGGCGATTCCTATCGCTGCTCGTCGGAACCCCTCTTACGCGCGAATCACGCGCTGCACCATCGCTGGATGGAATCCCTACTATGCCCGACGCGCCAGTTGCGCGCGCCGCATCTTCGCTGGATGGACCCCTTTGCATGCGATTCCCCTCGCAGGCCCTACCTACCTCCATTGAGGCGATTCTGATCGCGGCTGACGAAATCCCACCTACATGTGGCTACTCAACGAGGCCGGCGAACTCTGCTGCCCGGCATCGCCTCAATGGAGGCTCGCTTGACACCATGCGAGGACTCGTCGCAGCACGGATGAGTTTCTAAGGACGTCGAGCGGGACCTTCATAGCCTTTCACGACACTCGGGCTTATGCTTATGAGATGATCGTATACCATGTGTATTCTATAAGATGATCATTCTTCTTCGTCCTTTGTTTTACCTGATTTGTTGTTCCCGGTCTTCAAACGGCGTATTCGTTAAACACCTGCGACCATTGTACACCGACTGCTTTCATTCCTTTTCCACACCCCGCGTTTCACCCAATTAATTTAATTTGATAAACTGTTGGATTGAATTAATGTGGTGTTGTTGTAGAGCAGGCTTGACGGACCAAATGGCCTCCTCTTCATCCTTCATGCTCAATGCTCCTCAAATGAGACGCTACTTCAGGGCGTGATATGTATTCGATCCTCTGACCCGAAAACGAGACGCTACTTCAGGGCGTGATACGTATTCGCTCCTTTGACCCGACAGCAAAACAAACGAGATGCTACTTCAGGTCGTGCAGTCTATCGCTGCCAAGCATGCTCGCCCTCTCGACTCGGCGGGCTCACCCGCACTGGATCAACAGGCCGAGCTCAACTTTCGGTTTCCCTCGTACGCGGTGCGCCCTAGATATTACTTTCGCCCGTCGACCGGGTTCGTATTCCGTATACCGATCTCGAGCTCGCTCGAATGCTGCTGCCCAATGGACGCGAGACTTTAGATTTCGGAGTGCTTCTTTACTCCGTCTGGGGATACTGCTCAGCTAGAACTCGCCGTCAAACCCGCCCGCACACGCCCGAACTAATTGATGACGTCATCGACTATATCACGCGTTTGCTTTACAGCGTCATTAACGTAATTGCGTGCTTCACGCGATCTCATCGGGGATTCGTTTACATTTCCATGTACCTTGGTAAACTACGTACCAAATGTCCTTTACGTAAACGACGTAAACAACGTAACGCGGCGCTACCTCAGGGTCGCGCGCCAGCGCCGTTTAGGGAATACACGGTGACCTCGTGAAATGGTGACATTGAGCGTCGCGCCCGACTCCCTTGTCACCTGCGCATGTAACGGGGGCACCGTACTGCCTGCTCGCCCTTGACTCGGGGCCCGTTGTTTATCGGACAGAGCTCTTGGCTCGTACATTTCGAGACTGCGAGACGCCTCGTCTGATTCCATTTCCCTCTGCCCCAGTCTGACTGTGACTCAGCCTGACCCAGACTGTGAAGGTCGTCTGTCTTCGGTATGCAGCGCGCTGCTGCAACCTCGGTGGGGGGAGGGGGGGGGTGGGATCGGGAGCCTTAACAGATGTTTCGTCTAGGATCGGGAGCCTTAACAGATGTTTCGTCTTCCTCGATAGATAATCTTATGGTTTGTGGATATGTCCAAGGGATATGACCATGATGCTAATCTGCAGCGCTTCCTTGAGGTCGCGCTGGTATCACTTAACTATACGATGGATAGATTTTCTGGGGTACACCGTGGCCCATGGCTCTGTCGCTCCGGGTAAGGAGCATCTGCGACCTTTGCTCGACATGGCCCCTCCCTGTGATCGGGCCTCCTCGCCCCATGTGGGGGCCCGGGAGGTTATTGCCGTCCGGTAGAACGACTCCCACCTCGCCCCTTGTGGGGGCCCAGGATGGCGTCCATGGATGACTTTGTGTCTTTGAGTGAGTCTTTGTGTCTTTGAGCGAGACTTTGAGTCCATGGATGGTCGATCCGAGCCATTCCATGAAGGTGTTGAATGGATGGATTGGTCGGACATCCGTGGATGGACAGACCATTCGGGGCGATGGCTGTCTTTGGGTCTCTGTGCCATTGCGTCCGTGGATGGTCGATCCATCCGCGGTCCGGCTGGATCCGTGCCATGCAATGATGGCGTTGAATGGATGGATCGGTCGGACATCCGGGGATGGCCAATCCATCCGGGACATCTAGCATGACTATCATCTCGACATCTAGACAATCCATCCGGGACAACGCTGGGACAAACATGGTTTGTCCAGCCGGGACTCTCTCTCGGTCTGCCGATCTTCTCCGATCCTCCGCGCGCGCTGTACAGCTGGACAGGATTGCCCTATGCATCCCGGAGGTTCTGCGCGCTTTGCTGGAGAGGCGCGTTTCGGTCGTTTTGTGCGTCGTCGTAATCAGCCATGCCGGTCGTCCAGGCAGCCTTCAGAGGCCGCTCGTGTCTCGTGCGATCGCTGCCAACGGTAGTTCCCGTGCCGAAACAAGAGTTTGTAATGCGTATGTACCCTTGGGAGCCAAGGCAGGTACAGACTTACTGTACTGGACTTACTGTAGTGCTTACTGTAGTCCTGTCATGTAATCTTACTTACTGTTACGGCTTACTGTAAAGAGGCTTACTGATGTACACATCTTCCACATCGACACATCTTCCTGAAATGTGTTGCCTTGCGACGGATAGACATGGCTTACTGGTTTACACATCTTCCACATCGATACATCTGCCTGACATGCGTTGCATTGCGACGAATGGCCAGTCGCTCTTCGTCAAGGCACACCTTATGTAATGAGTTGCATATCGCAAAGGTACACCTTATCCATCTAGCTACTGTGCCGACTACCTCACTGTTCAACGAGGTACAAATTATCTAATCTAGCTACTGTGCCGACTACCCCACTGTAAGACTACTGCTACCCACGGGCTCATCGTCTTCTCCCTGGGATGAACACTGCTTGCTCGGTTCGATATCTTCTTGATTGGGACTTCCTCCTCGATACATATATATCTGGGGATTGATTGCTAACCAGGCTAACAGGCTGAAATGCAGTAACCCTGCCATCGGGATTGATGGCCCCTGGACGTTCGACCGGCAGTGACATCATTCCGATGTATTTCGTTCTTTGCATTCCTATGTATCCCTCTGTATGTGTCTGCTGTTCTTCACCGCCTAGTTAGGATCTAAGCGCGGGGAGAATGTGATGAAATCGTCATCCACGTTACGACACTGATGTTATTCTCCTCATGGCCGCTACGCGACCCTTTCGCGGTTCCTATATATATATCAGTGCAGACAGGAGATGTAGATCCATCACCGCCGCAATGTAACTCTATAGCTCCTCTGGGCTTCCATAGAAAGGTAACGATTCTGCTATATATATCATAAGCTCCTTTATAGTCATACCACCTGTACGCACCTGTATTCACCTGTAATGTTAATACAATGTTTATTGGTTTCTCTCTAGATGCTGTTGAGAACGAATTTCGATTAAACCTACCTTATGGGTCGAAGTTGTATCTTGATTTTACAACATACCACACTCAGCTCAAAGCGGAATAACCCTTAAGGTAATCCCGTTTAACGAAAGTGATTATATGGGTTGGGGATGGAATAAGGAGTATAATCTCACTTTGCCAAAGAACATCACGCCAAATGATTTTTCTGGTAGTTACAGGCCTAGTTATGATTACCGTAAGGACCCACCTCACTTTGTCATTAAGGACCCCTCCGATAGGATTGTGCTGTCCACAAAGGGCAAATAAGAGTGATTTCTATGCGGGAACATCGACTTGTAAGACCTACATAGATGTTGATAAACGAAAGGAGGGCAGGAACGGATCACGTGTTGATCGTCCTGAAGTGCCCAGTAACAGCACCTATTTTGTATGCAGCTTTAGAGCCTACCCGTGGCTTCTCCCCAGGTGGGCAGGCTCTTGCTTTCCCGGTTACGTTATTCCGCACATGTGTCTGGTAGCAGGTTCCCCGGTGGACGCCATGCATGCAAGGGGACGTAGAGCCGTCTCAATAGGAGACTGGGTTGGGTCGCTACTCATTCCTCAGGGTGGGACAGTTAGATTAGGACAGGAATTGATAAGATTAGCATCGAGCATAGAACGGCTTGCCAATGAAACTGCTGAAGTTGACATGGAAGTAAATGCTGAACTGGTGGCAATTAGGCTTTAGACTTGTTGCTTGCTGAAAAAGGTGGAACTTGTGCCATCATTGGCTCAGAATGCTGTACCAATATTCCAGACAACTCTAAACGTATTACTGATTTGACAAAAAAAAAAAAATCAAGAACGAAGGGGAAAAATTGCATAATTACTTTAAAGACACACGGGGAATCACATCTTGGTCAGTCAGTTCCTTTGGAGGCTGAGGTGCTTCTATACTGAAATTAATTTGCACCATTCTCTTTGTGATTCTGATTGTGTTGTGCCTTATCAAATGTATACTGGCACTAGTTACTAAATTCTTCCCTGCTAAATTCTTCACAACTACATCTCCAAAACCTCCAAATTGCAAGCGGACTTTTCGAGAGATGTGCATGATTGATCTGCATTGATTCCATTTGGCGTTAAACTCTCACACTTCCCCTCACGATTTAGATGGCTCCTGACATGGAAGCCGCAAGAACTATTGGCCATACTGCTATCACAAACAAGCATTCTGAGTATTGCGACTGCAATACATGTCCCCTACCAAAGTTCAAAGTGCCATAACTTTGTCAAAAATGATCGAATATGCAAATTTATGCACGGTTGATGCTGGTTTTCAAACTTGATCTGAGGTATGCTGAGACATGTGTGTCACGCCTCGCTGATCAGCCCGCAAGGTAGCTCCGTGGAGCGGCCTGCACGTATTGCACTGTGTGAATTATATAATTAACAACTCACGGTCTGAGATACAAGCGATTCAAGAGATATCCATTTAAAAAAAATATTTTCGTTTAGTTAACGATATCTGCCAAACCACATGACCTATCACAAATTCCAAAAGGACATTTTAGTAGACTGACATGCTGAACAGTTCTGTGAAGTTTCCCCTCGATTGGATAAAAAATGAGGGAGGGGCTCGGTTTTAAAGGTTCATGCTTAAAGACGTCATAACTCTGAAACCATGTGACGCATGATGTCATGCTCGTTGACTTTTTTGTTTGTCATGGGTATGCGATTCTGCCTGCAAAGTTTGGCCTCGATCTGTTCAGCCGTTGCAGAGAAAAAGGTGTTTTCGTGTTTTCACGAAAAACAATATGGTGGCCGAACCACGTGACCTGTGACGTCATAATTACTATTAAAATATTCCACAGACCGAGTCCCCCCTACGGTGAAAATTTGATCTCAATCGGTCCTATTATTGCAGAGAAATTGGTTTTTAAAGGAAATTAAAACATAAAATGGCACTGAGTTAAGGAGCATCAGAATTATCAGAATTACCAAAGTTCAAAGTGCCATAACTTTGTCAAAAATTAACGAAACGTCATGAGGTTCGAACTTGATCTGAAACCTATCATGAGGAAACCATGTACCAAGTTTGAAATCATGAGCATTAAGAGTTTAGAAAAAAAAAGTCCGGAAAACTGTTCTTTGCATGACGGACTGACAGACTGACAGACAGACGGAGGGACGGCATGCAAACCTATAGTCCCATCCGGTGTACACCGGTAGGGGACTAATGGGGATACTGCTGAACAATGGGCTCAGTAAAGTGGCCTATGTTGGAGACCTTTTTTCTGTTCAAAGACTTGCCCGGACGATGAGAAGGTATATCCGTGGAGACCATTTTGGTCAGCGATCCTCAGGTGAATTTGGTAATAATTTAACCTGAGGACCGAAAACTAAAAGAACAGGAATTATTTGTGAAAGCAGGGTTAAAATTCTGAATGATTGTTCCTCAAAACAGGGTCAACCTGTGACTGAAATAATTAAATTGAACACTTCTATATTATGGTCCTGGATACAGCACCAGAGGAAAGATTGGGGAAGTGTAAATTTTATCGATGAATCGAGTGATTTATATGAGCCACAACCTGTCACAATCGTGTTTAGAACATACTCACCTCGTGTGCAAGTTTTTTATGACTTCCATCAAGAAGTTAAAATTTGTCTCCAGCAGGCGAATTATCGCTGGCACCCTGACCAAAGTTATTTGCTCGGGAAAGTATAACTCTCAACAGAGGCAACATTAGACCACCTCTTGTAATAGTTTTGTAGAACACCACAGAATGGTAAATCTTTTTTTGTATAGTTTTAGTTATTTCTTTATGACTAAGAATGATACATTGTGCTGTGAAATATAATATTAGTATTAGATTGGGTCTTCCCAAATGATAAATAATTTTGTACAATATCGAATAATGATTCAGAAAATCTCGTTGCATTATGTTTTTAATTCACTCAAATATAGACATATAAAATGTTTTTTTTAAGAGTTTGATAAGCAAGTTGTAGAAAGATGAGGTTTTCTAGTTAAATAATACGACTGACAGCTGGCGCCATGTTGAGCCCCGGGAGAGGAGCAAATCAGTATTCAAAGAAACTTGTTTACCATTTCCATTGTGTTTGGTAAAAACTAATTTCCAGAGACAATGTTCTTCATTTGCATTGATTGTTTGCCTTTTGGCGAAACAAACTTGGTGAAATCATAGCTGTTCTCTCGGTCAAATTAACTCAGTATGGAGTATGTAACGAACATTGTTTGATAAGTGAGATGCAAAATATTCGTAAATTATTTTGCAGGGTGGAGGGGTGTATTCCCTCCCACTTGCATTCATGAAAGTAAATGGTTTTGCCTACGTGACCTCTGGGGGATGGTGATTCACATGTACCTTTCTTTCTTCCCACTTGCTTCACATACAAGTTGGTTTTATGACTGTTTTTTAAAGTCTTAAAATTGCGTATGGAATTGTCAATGCAGTCTTGTTTTTCAAAAACACCATAAAGGCAACAATTCGGAACTAAATACCTGTAATTGATGCAGTTGCATACAAGTTTGCTTCAGCAGGGGAGCTATCTCTGGCCTTTTGAGTTAAAAAAAACTGTCAGGAGTTCCCAGTAAATCTTTTTCAAAAACAATAATTAAAATTATAAAAATCCACTGAATTATCAGGACAGTGATGCTAAAATCCTGTGAAACAATAATGTTAAAGATGAATGAATTACAGATAACATGCAGGTTTGGAATTTGATGTGCTGGCAAAACTCAGGTATTTCTGATTATATTTAAAAGTTTAATAAGTAAAATATATAAAGTTTTTTTGTAGTTTACATTTACATAGTATAAAGTAAGTAACCTTTCAGATGTCCTTGTAGTGTCGAACATGAGTAAAAGATATAGCCACTTATTTCCAGGATTTTTCACTGAGGACTTTGATTTAGGATTTTGTTGTGTATCTGGCAGTGTGCACTTCCTGATTTGCAGTGTTTTCCTCTTGGTTTGATAAGGGTTTATTGTTTCTTGCTGTGTATCTTCTTGAAAACGAAAGTGATATCCTCCTCGGGAATTAAAATTTGTCAATCCTTCTTCTGACAAAAGGTTTGGACATTGAATTATTGATTCATCAATTACATACTGTCCAAATTCCACAACACATGGGAGAAGAAAGATTGGATCGTCACAGTCATTACATTGTGAGGATGGGCCTGTCCAAAAAGTTTGGATTGGCCACAGATGTTACGAGTGATACAGTGGAACAATGGAATGAGCCTTCCGTGATGTCAAACCTGTCAAGTGAAAATGGTCAAGGGAACTTTCTAAAATTGACTTTTCAACACTGCAATTGAAATGATCCTGGCATGGAGTTATTTTGACAATGAAATCAGAGTTTATGTGTATTTTCTCTTCATTTATTTCAAACTTATCCACAAGCCTTTATAATATAAAGAAAAACAAAAAAACACAAGCAAGTCTTCTCGTCTGCATTCGCAGGTGGGACTTGTACTTTATCTTCCCAACGGTGGATCTGCATCATATCATTCTGTTATGTTCCGGTCTTGCTGTTGGGCTTCTGGTAAAGAGCCATGGTCTGAGTTCCCATCCTGTTGCACAACTTCTCTTTCAGTTATTGTGAATTGGTTGTCATTATCTTCAGCTTCTCAAGAAGAACAGTATCTCAGTTTCTCTTGTCATGCTGCACGAGTCTCTCGTCTCTCCATCTGCTGTGCAGTTCCATTGGTCTGTTGAGTGCTCCTACTCTTCCAAAGTTCGTACTGTGGGATTTTCATCCCAAGTTTGTGTCATATTCATCCATTGTGGCATTAAAGGAAATTACCATTTGTTGGTCACCATTGACTTCTAATTCCATCTTCGACTTGTCCTTGCTGCAACCGCTTATGTTTTCTTAAGAGTTTAATTTTGTTCCACCATAATAATATTTTAATGACAACGTTTTTGGAATAGCCGCTCCCAAGTGTTTGCATTTGTAACATTATGCAATTTCCTTCTCACTTGTGTGAATGTCTCCATGTCTGATGAGGAATTTGCTAAATCTCATGCATAACTTACAGAACATTTATTTGTGAGGATCCTCTCACCTCTCCAGGGTGTACTTTTTGATGTTTATATAAATTTGATGAACAAGCATACGCGTTGCCACACACAGAACACTTGTACGGCTTCTCACCTGTGTGAATTCTATTATGGGTTTTCATTGCTGAGGAATTTTGAAAATCCTTACTGCAAACGGAGCACGTGAACGGTCTTCTTCCACTGTGTACTTTTTTGTGTTGATATAAATGTGAAGAATGACCAAAATCCTTGTTGCAAACCAAACACTTGTACGGCTTTTCTCCTGTGTGTATTCTTTGATGATTCTTCAAAACTTCCGAGAAAGTAAAGGCCTTCGGACACACAGAACATTTGAAAGGCTTCTCTCCTGTGTGTATTTTTTGATGCCGATGTAAATATGATGAATCACCAAAGTCCTTTTTACAAACTGAACATTTGTAGGGTTTTTCACCTGTGTGTATTCTTTGATGCCGATCCAAATCCCTTGAATCAATAAATTCCTTGCTACAAACAGAACATTTGTACAGCTTCTCACCTGTGTGAATTCTTTCATGTCTTTTCATTGATGAGTAAAATCGAAAATCCTTGCTGCACACAGAACACTTGTACGGCTTCTCACCCGTGTGAATTCTTTCATGGCTTTTCATTGATGAGGAAGTTATAAAATCCTTGCTGCACACAGAACACTTGTATGGCTTCGCACCTGTGTGAATTCTTTCATGTTTTTTCATTGACGAGGAAGATATAAAATCCTTGTTGCACACAGAACACTTGTGAGGCCTCTCTCCCGTGTGTATTTTTTTATGTTCATGCAAACATGATGGAAAAGTAAACGCTTTGCCACAGACAGAACATTTGCAAAGCTTCTCACCTGTGTGAATTCTTTCATGATTTTTCATTTTTGAGGAAGATATAAAATCCTTGCTGCACACAGAACACTTGTATGGCTTCTCACCTGTGTGAATTCTTTCATGTATTTTCAGTGATGAGGAAGTTAGAAAATCCTTGCTGCACACAGAACACATGTGCGGTCTACTTCCACTGTGTATTTTTTTATGTTCATAAAAATGTGAGTTTCGACCAAAAACCTTGCCACAAACAGAACACTTGTATGGCTTCTCACCTGTGTGAATTCTTTCATGTACCTTCAGTGATGAGCAAATTCGAAAATCCTTGCTGCACACAGAACACTTGTAAGGCTTCTCACCTGTGTGAATTCTTTCATGTTTTTTCATTGATGAGGCAGTTATAAAATCCTTGTTGCAAACAGAGCACCTATGCGGTCTTCTTCCAAAGTGTATTTTTTTATGTTCGGATAAATTTGCGGATTGAATGAAAACCTTGCCACAAACAAAACATTTGTACGGCTTCTCACCTGTGTGAATTCTTTCATGGCTTTTAATTGATGAGGAAGTTCTAAAATCCTTGTTGCACACAGAACACTTGTACGGCTTCTCACCTGTGTGTGTTCTTTGATGATTCTTCAAAAGTTGTGAAAAAGTAAAGGCCTTAGGACACACAGAACATTTGAAAGGCTTCTCACCTGTGTGTGTTCTTTGATGATTCTTCAAAAGTTGCAAAAAAGTAAAGGCCTTAGGACACACAGAACATTTGAAAGGCTTCTCTGCTGTGTGTGATTTTTGATGCTGATGTAAATACGATGAATCAGCAAAGTCCTTACTGCAAACTGAACATTTGTAAGGTTTTTCTCTTGTGTGTATTGTTTGATGCCGATGTAAATGTGATGAATCAGCAAAGTCCTTACTGCAAACTGAACATTTGTAAGGTTTTTCTCTTGTGTGTATTCTTTGATGCCGATGTAAATGTGATGAATCAGCAAAGTCCTTACTGCAAACTGAACATTTGTAAGGTTTTTCTCTTGTGTGTATTCTTTGGTGCCGATGTAAATGTGATGAATCAGCAAAGTACTTACTGCAAACTGAACATTTGTAAGGTTTTTCTCTTGTGTGTATTCTTTGATGCCTATGTAAATATGATGAATGAGCAAAGTCCTTACTGCAAACTGAACATTTGTAAGGTTTTTCTCTTGTGTGTATTCTTTGATGCCGATGTAAATATGATGAATCAGCAAAGTCCTTACTACAAACATAACACTTGTACGGCTTCTCCCCTGTGTGAATTCTTTCATGTATCTTCAATGATGAGCAAATTCGAAAATCCTTGCTGCACAAAGGACACTTGTACGGCTTCGCACCTGTGTGAATTCTTTCATGGCTTTTCATTGACGAGGAAGATATAAAATCCTTGTTGCACACAGAACACTTGTACGGCTTCTCGCCTGTGTGAATTCTTTCATGGCTTTTCATTGATGAGGCAGTTATGAAATCCTTGCTGCACACAGAACACTTGTACGGCTTCTCACCCGTGTGAATTCTTTCATGTTTTTTCATTGATGAGTCAGTTATAAAATCCTTGCTGCATACAGGACACTTGGAAAGCTTCTCACCTGTGTGTATTCTTTCATGTATTTTCAATGACAAAGAATTTGGAAAATTCTTACTGCAAACAGAGCACTTTTGGAATTTCTCATATTGGTCAATTTCTCCACTTTCTACCTTCAGGATATGGGAGGAGGTTCTCCCAGAACTCAAAATCTCCACATCCTTTTTCGGTGAAACATCTTTATTTAGGGGATTCTCACCTGTGTGTATTTTTTGATGAAGATTTAAAGATGACGAAAGAGTAAATGATTTGTCAAACACAGAACACTTGTATGATCTCCCACTTCCTTGGATATTGATTAATGTCTCTGTACAACTTTTGCAACTGCGGTTGTCAGACACGATGCCAAACTTGTCAGTTTCACCACAAATGGTCCGAGTCATGTGTGGATTGAAAACTTCTGGGTTGAACAACTTGGAACAGTTGGAACAAGAAACCAGTTTCATTTGTTTCTCTGCAAAGACAAATCAGAAAAAGCATAAAAATTCAAACCATCTTTCAAAAGTATTGGATAATTGACAAATATTTCACACAAATTACATTTGAGGAAACACAAACTACATTATCAGACGTTATTCTGGAAATGTATTCAATCAAAAGTGTGGCTCCATCCAACGAAGGGTTAACACTCGAAACATCAGCTCCTTGCCTTTCATGACAGTTACCAAACTTCAATAAAAATCTGTCGAATTCAGAATGCTTCGTTCTACTTGTCCGCAGACAAGGAATGATTGTCAAAGCTCAAGCTTCTCCAATTTCCAGAGAAGAGGGGTGAAACAACGTATGGGTACTGTTACGACTGTTATGTGCTCCTCCCCGACCCCCTGGTCACAGTGTACCTCCAAGCCCCGAGAGGAGTCACGGCAGAAAAATGTGTTATTCTGCATGTCAAAGATCAATGGAGAAGCCACACCAATTGTTACTCACAAACAAATGTTGTGTTAAGATCACACAAGAATAACAGTACAACAATAATAGTAATCAAAAGTACAATCAATATGTCCTATGATGGTACCATCAGTTTCGTAATATATACCTCACTGTGCTCCAAGTGAGTGAAACAAGAACATTCCCAATTTCTCTTATTCCCGGCTTCAAGCCAAAGTTGACTCGCTCCAGCGATCGTCAGATCAATGTCCAATCGAGACCAGAATCCCGTTGGGTTGGCAGTTACAGTCCTGCTGCCAAAGCTGTGCAAAGGCGTCCTCAAGGCGACTGGGAAATCCAAAGGCGCCCTCCAGGCGACTGGGAAATCACACCCTCGGGTATGGACGCTCACAGTCGGCGAACCTCCGATTTACCTTCAAAATCCGCATTGCGCGCGCACACGCACACACACACACACACACACACACACACACACACACACACACCAGATACGTCTGAATGCGGTGAACACGGCGGACGTGAAGCAAAGAAAAACCTTGCGCGACGCGCAAAGGCTGAAGCGAAGCAAAGAAACCTTGCTCGGCGCACAAGGGGCGCGAGTCAAAATGGCCGACGGCCCATTCTCGAGACGTAACGGCCCGACGATAATTCTCTCCGGGAATCGATCGCAAAACCTGACACGCAGGTTAATCTGTCACGGCGATAACCACTCTGTCGCAGGAATCCCTTTCCTGGTAAACCCAAAGTTCACTCGTGACTCTTGCTCGCCAACGTTCTCTCCGGACCGCAAAGCAACTATGCTTCTTGTCCGACTCCACTCACTCCGCCTTCTTTTTTCTCTTCTTCCTCTTTGTCGTCCGGTTCCCGATCTGGTTTCCGGTTTCTTTTAACTCTAACTTTCTCACCTTTTGAAAACAGTTCATAAACAATAAACCTTTTGAAAACAATAACAGTACATGGAATCAAAAATGTTTACAGTGGATGAAAACCACCACAACGGAAGTGACGAATCCGTAACACTTCCCCCCATCAAGAAAGAAAGTTTGAACATAGTGAAAACTTTCTTTGCAGGGAAAAACTCTTTTAACAAACAAAAGTAAAACTCACACCCAAATCATCAATTCACGTGAGCAACAATAATTAATATTTCCCAAAAATAAAGCAACAAAACTTCCAAACAACCCACAGAGATTTCCAAAGTTAGTTCACTCTGGACAAAGCATCAGCAACGACATTGTCCCTGCCCTTTACATGCTCAATTTCCAAGTTGAACTCCTGCAAACCCAAACTCCATCTCATCAACCTCTGGTTTTTATTTTTCATTTTTTGAATGAAGGTTAAGGGTTGTGATCAAAAATCACAAAGCAAATCTATAGCACTTTTTCAAGGAGGCCGAGCTGAGAGCCAGGTTTCATGGTGGTTGGGTGGTGAGGCCTGGAAGTATTCACTACATGGACGCCTTTAGGAACGTGGAGTTCACGGTTAATCCGTGTAGGAATCTCGGCTCGGCTGCTCCACAGCATTCAGTGCTTCAAACTCAAACTCTTCCTAACTTTCATAATAATCACGGTTGGAGCGCTTGTCGCTGTAATCACGGGAATAGCGGTCTCCTTCTCGGCCATTACCCTGATAATCATCCCTTTGGGAGCTGCCGTAACTCTGGGAGCCTCCATAGTAATCTCGACTGCGGCCACCACCAAAACTACTACTCCCACCCCAGGAGCCATAGCCACCCCTGAAACTACCTCCACGTTTTCCTCCTCTATAGCCCCCTCGAAGCCCATGGCCTGCCTTCACTACTGTTATGGTCCGACCATCCAAATCCTTGCCATTCAAATCCTTTTCTGCATCTTTGTCGTCCTTTGGGTTTTCAAACGTGACAAAGCCAAACCCTCTCGACTTTTGCGTCTCCCTGTCTTTTATCAACAGCACTTCCAAGAGTGGTCCATACTTGTCAAAGATAGTGTCCAGAACCTCTTCCCTTGTGTTGAAGTTCAGTCCACCCACAAAGAGCTTGCCAACCTTGCCTCTATCCATGACTTGTGTGTGCTGACATTTAGTTTCAGGGTACTTGACAATAAGTGTCTGTGCATAGCGTGACGTCAGCACCTTCCTTTTCTCTTCAGATCGCTTCCTACCCATAGCACGAGTCGCAGTACAGGATGGAAAGATACCCGGAATCTCCCGCTCCAACCGTGCGGTGTTATTTTCCATACGAGGCTTTTCAACAAACATCGGGTTACCAGAAACTTGACCACCGGCCACATCATTCCCGATAACAAAAGATATTCCCTCTACAGGTAGAGTGGCTTGTAAACCTACGGTGACCGGTCCTGACACCAAGTCAGACTTCAAATGGATGACATGAAGTGGAGCTTTAACAGGTCCACCAACCCCATGTAAAAGAACACGAACACCAGTTGCCGTCTTCTCTGACAATGGCAAAATGCCTTCAAGCATCAAAGATTGATGTGCTCCTGTGTCCCTCAATACACTAACAGGTCTCTGGATAGTCAAGTCCCCATCCAGTAACACAAACCCCTCTGAAATAAAAGGTTTGTAACCCTCTTGAGCAAGGTCGTTCTGTGATGCCGTGACTTTGGCATGGGAACCTTCACAAGGCACTGTCCTCCAAGGACGATTTCTCGCATTTGCCAATACATTCGGAGTTGCACTCGTCTGACTCCGCTCCTGATTTTTCCTTTTCAGGGCGTAACATTGGGACATCAAATGCCCAGGTTTCCTGCAAAAAGCGCAAGTAGGCCCGGAGGAAAAACTTGTGGTCTGCCTCGAGCCCCCCGGAAGATAAGTCTGTCTTGGAACTGTAGTCTTCTGATCCCTAAAAGTCGCGGTATCAGATTTGTCCTCATAGTCATCTCTAGGCCGCCTCCATCAATATTTGTTCTCCCCACCTGATTTACCATAACTCCCCTGGCTAACTCTAGGTGGGAAGTTAGGTTTGTGGAACCCCATCCTGTGTGTCAAGGCATAGTCATCTGCCACGGTTGCTGCCTCATACAACTCTGGTACCTTCTTTTCCTCCAGATGTACTTTAATGTCCGCGTGGACACACTGTTTGAATTCCTCCACTAAGATCAATTGTCGCAACAGTTTGAAGTCTTTCCCAATCCCCTTTGAATCACACCACCGATCAAACATGGTTTCCTTCATTCTGGCAAACTCCACATGGGTCTCACTCTCCCTCTTCCTGGCATTCCGGAATTTTTGCCGGTAAGCTTCAGGGACCAATTCATAGACTTTGAAAATGGTTTTCTTCACGATCTCATAATCTGCACATTGGTCAATCGGTAAAGCCGAATAGATATCTTGAGCTTTACCCACCAGAACACTTTGCACTAACATAGTCCAGGACCCCACAGGCCATTTTAGCATTTGAGCCACTTTCTCAAAGTGTAAAAAAAACTTGGCTACCTCCTTTTCATTGAAGGGTGGAACCAGCCTCACATGCCTACCAACATCCCAGGTGTTCTGACTAGTTGTCGAACTAGCCAGCATGGATACGACTTCTCTCCGTTCTCCCATTAATTCCAGCTCCTTGAGTTTAACTTCCTTCTGATACTCCACGTCACATTCCTTTAACTCCCTTTCGGCTCTCCTTTCCTCTGCTCTTTCCTTTGCTCTTCTTTCTTCGAATTCTCGTTCCTGTTCTACTCTTTTTTCCTCGAGTTCTCGTTCCTGTTCTACTCTTTTTTCCTCGAGTTCTCTTTCAGCTCTCCTTTCCTCTGCTCTTCTCTCCTCAGCTTTCCATTCCAACTCTTTTAACCTTTCCTGGCTCTGCAGTTGCATCTCCATTTTCCGGAGCTCCACATTTTCTTTTTCCTCGGGTAACCAATCCTAGGCTACCTCTGTCCATGTTCCCTGTCCCACCAGAGATTCTACCACCAATGTCTGCATCTCTGCTTTCTTCATATGAGCTCGGACCTCCAAGTTACCATGTTTGGCCAATATCAAGAGTTCCGATCTTTTTAACGCTAGGAACTGTGCCTCATTAGGGGATGCCACAAACTTTTCTGCGTCAAACACCATGGTGACTATCAGTTAACACCTGTTAATCTTCACACAAAAAATTTTCAAATTTTTTGAAAAAATTGGGAATGTTAGAAAAATTCCAAATTTGGGAATTTTGGGAATGTTCGGGAATTCTATCCCAGACGAATGTTATTAGGGAATTCTATCCCGGACGAGGACCCCAATTTCAATTTGGGCCAATTTTGGACGAGTTCCCAATTTCTCGGACGAGCCCCCGATTTCTGTTACGTGCTCCTCCCCGACCCGCTGGTGATGGTGTACCTCCGAGCTCCGAGAGGAGTCACGACAGAAAAATGTGTTATTCTGTATGTCAAAGATCAATGGAGAAGCCACACTAATTGTTACTCACAAACAAATATTGTATTAAGATTACACAAGAATAACAGTACAACAATAATAGTAATCAAAAGTACAATCAATATGTCATATGATGGTACCACCAGTTTCGTAATATATAACTCACTGTGCTCCAAGTGAGTGAAACAAGAACATTCCCAATGTCTCTTGTTCCCGGCTTCAAGCCAAAGTTGACTCGCTCCAGCGATCGTCAGATCAATGTCCAATGGACACCAGAATCCCGTTGGGTTGGCAGTTACAGTCCTGCTGCCAAAGCTGTGCAAAGGCGGCCTCAAGGCGACTGGGAAATCCAAAGGCACCCTCCAAGCGACTGGGAAATCACACCCTCGGGTATGGACGTTCCGCGGCTCACAGTCGGCGAACCTCCGATTTACCTTCAAAATCCACGTTGCACACACACACACACCAGATACGTCTGAATGCGGTGAAAACGGCGGTCGTGAAGCAAAGAAAAAACCTTGCGTGAAGCGCAAAGGCTGAAGCGAAGCAAAGAAACCTTGCTCGACGCACAAAGGGCGCGAGTCAAAATAGCCAACGGCCCGTTCTCGAGACGTAACGGCCCGACGATAATTCTCTCCGGGAATCGATTGCAAAACCTGACACGCAGGTTAATCTGTCACGGCGATAACCACTCTGTCGCAGGAATCCCTTTCCTAGGAAACCCAAAGTTCACTCGAGACTCTTGCACGCCAACGTTCGCTCCGGACCGCAAAGCAACTATGCTTCTTGTCCGACTCCACTCGCTCCGCCTTCTTTTTCCTCTTCTTCCTCTTCGTCCTCCGGTTCCCGATCTGGTTTCCGATTTATTTTAACTTTAACTTTCTCACCTTTTGGAAACAGTTCATAAACAATAAACCTTTTGAAAACAATAATAGTACATGGAATCAAAAATGTTTACAGTGGGTGAAAACCACCACAACGGAAGTGACGAATCCGTAACAGTACCAACTCTCGAGGGAGAATATGAATTCACAGTGCTCTGAAAAGGTTTTTTTTACGCCCATAGGGCAAAGCCGTCTGGAACAGTGTTTGTCCATCCGCATGTATGTATGTCCGTCCACTTAAATGTATACTACTCAGAGCTGAGGATCTGGTCACATGACAGGGTGATGTGATTCCGTGTAATATCATTACGGTGGTAAGGCGGCTGATTCTGTACACCACCATTTTGAATCCAATTTCGTTCAGGCCGAACATATCGTCGAACCTGTCATATATCACAATCGCTATGCTCTACCTTGTCGTTTTTCATTCAGTGTGAAATACAAACAAACCGATAGTTAAAATGACCATCAAATATCAAAAGCATGGGCGTTACTTGTCCTTGTAGGCCTTGGGCTTCATGCCTTCATGGATCAACTTCAGGCTGCTTCGGACAAATTATCCCAGGTTTCTTAATACAGTAGTATTGTTTTCATGATAATAATAACAGCATTAATACTAACTAGTGAGGTACCCATGCTACGCACGGGTGGGAGGCCAGAAGCAAACAGACAATGCAGAAACAGCGAATGCCAAAGCATGAAACCAATAAATTCCACATTCCTGTAAGTAGGTGAAAAATGTTGCTTCTGGGACACCTCCGTTTAACATGGGAAATCCCTATCTAATGTCATTTACCCCCTTGTCTTTTTCAAAAATCATAAACACCTCTATTTCTCCCTCTATGAACCTATAATCCTTCTCACCTTATGAACCTATAATCCTTCTCGCCTTATGAACCTATAATCCTTCTCACCTTATGAACCTATAATCCTTCTAGCCTTATGAACCTATGATTTTCTTCCTTTATGAACCTATAATCCTTCTAGCCTTATGAACCTATGATCCTTCTCACTTACATGTAATTTTTACCCTATTCCCCCCACTACCCCCTTAATGTAATTCCTTAGACCACTCTACTAATGAGCCTATAAATATATTATCTCTTTCTAACTTTTTAAAGAGTTCCATTCTCCTATAGAACTCATCCCCATCAAGTATATTTATAAAGTATACAGGTTCCTTAACCTTTTGTTGTGAAAGTATAAAGTGGTATGTTTCACGGAGGGTTCTTGTTTGACCTCCTCCTCTCCCACATACCATTTTAAAATTATAATATTTATTATCCAATTGGTAACCATTAAAGTTCTCACTCCACTCTAATATAATTTTCTTCCCGCCCTCCATTACCCCACTTAACAAATGAATACGTTTATCCGTCTTGAGAACCTTCTGACCAGTGATTCTCTCAACCTCTTGAATCTGAAATTTTTCACATTCGTTATGTTTTCCATTTATATACCAAGGTTGATTACACCTCCACTCTTTAGTCTGGTTAATACTTGGTTCTATCATTTATATAATAGTAAAAAAGGTGGCGGTAGCCCGTTAAAATCCCTAACCCCCCTTTTTAACTTATTACTTATATATATATCTTATCACTTATATATATCTTATCACTTATATATCTTATCACTTATATCTTATCACTTATATATCTTATCACTTATATATCTTAGCACTTATATACTTATATAACCATAAGGGAGACTATCAATTCCATTTTCTAAAATAAACCTCTTATCATCAAAAGCCCCCAATGCTTTCTTATTCACCTCTTCTGAATATAATTGATGTTTATAACTTCTTATTCCATTAATCTTTCTAAACTCTTCTTTCTTTGTTGTTAAACAGTTATAATAATCCTTAAAGTTTATTGTTTCTTAAATGACATTTTTCTTTACACCTTTTAACTTCTTATCAGTCTTTTCAACGTTATTACCTTCGCAAAAGCGGAAGGTTATGTTTTGATCGCTGTGTATTTATTTGTATGTCTGTGTGTGTGTGTGTGTGTGTATGTTATTCGCATAACTCAAAAAGTATTCAACCGATTCGCATGAAATTTGGTGGGATGATAGGTTATTATCCGGGAACCATTTGATTAGATTTTGGAATCGATCGGGTCAAAGGTCAAGGTCAAGGTCATGAAAAGGTCAAAATCGTCTTTTTACCATAGCGCGGTCAATTTGTGTCCAATTTGTATGAAACTAATGCCAAAATGTTCAGAATTCAATGCCCAATCTTGTGATATGCGACATGACACTCTGACGTCATAACCCTTGTTAGCGGTTGGGGGCCAAAGGTCAGGGGGGTCACGCCCTTGCAAAATGTGCGGTTTTTTAAAAATCATAACGCCCGTTCCAATCATATCGGCGAAGGTATGCGCTCTACCGAGTGCCCGTTCTAGTTCACAATGTATTTATAAGCATAAACCTTCGACCTCAATCCCACAAATTCACTCATAACATTTCCTCCCAATTCATCCTTGAACTTTCCAATCACCTTTTTATTTTTAGAAGAGAACAACTCACTCTCTGGACTGTAATTACTTGTATCATAGATATTAATGTCCTTTTTCATGTCTGAATAAACATCATCAGTATTAATTTTCAAAATAAAACCATATACAACTAGAACGGGCACTCGGTAGAGCGCATACCTTCGCCGCAGCTACTGTTCTGTACTTGGCATGGGAGTGTAGGGAACAGAACAGTGAACAGTTTGGTGCTGATTTCATGCAATTCTTAAAATACGAATTTGACCTTTTCGTGACCTTGACCTTGACCTTTGACCCGATTGCTCCCAAAATCTAATCAAATGTGTCCCGTATAATAACCAATCATCCCACCAAATTTCATGCAATTCGGTTGAATACTTTTTGAGTTATGCGAATAACATACACACACACACACAGACATACAAATAAATACACAGCGATCAAAACATAACCTTCCGCTTTTGCGAAGGTAATAACAACTCATATGATAATAGCATAATATTAATATTACGAAACAATATCCCTACTCCCCAAGGGGTTTGTGACTTCCGATATTTTCATCCCGACACCTTGCAGAAGTAGATTTTATTATCAGGAATTTAAAATGGTGAGGCATGGTCTGATCTTTTCAATGACCTGATCAAATATAAGTGATAGTAATAATAATTGGCAATAATAATAAGGATAATAACATGACCCCATGCTGCTCCCATAGTGAACGGGTGCACTTGTCTTTTACCAAATTTATCAATTTACATTCTAAAATGCAAGAACAATCAAACTTTATGTGAAATGCGATCGATTTTTAAAAATCAGAATTTGAGCAAATCTGTTTCATTCGTCTGTTAATATGCCTCCCCGATTGACAAATCTGCAATTTGAATTTCATTTGAGGTTGAAATGATTGCGGGAGATCGCGTTATAGTGATGACGTCTTGGATGGACATCCTCTTCTTCAGTCGCTCATAACTTTGAGTGAAATACGATCGAGTTAAAAATAGTCAGAATTTGAGCAAATCTGTTTCATTCGTTTGTTAATATGCCTCATCTCTTGACAAATCTGCAATTATAATTTTTTTTGAGGTTGAAATGATCGCGGGAGATTGCGTTATAGTGATGACGTCCTGGATGGACATCTTCTTCTTCAGTCGCGCATAACTTTGAGTGAAATACGATCGAGTTAAAAATAGTCAGAATTTGAGCAAATCTGTTTCATTCGTTTGTTAATATGCCTCATCTATTGTCAAATCTGCAATTATAATTTTTTTTGAGGTTGAAATGATCGCGGGAGATCGCGTTATAGTGATGACGTCCTGGATGGACATCTTCTTCTTCAGTCGCTCATAACTTTGAGTGAAATACGATCGAGTTAAAAATAGTCAGAATTTGAGCAAATCTGTTTCCCAAAATCTAATCAAATGTGTCCCGTATAATAACCAATCATCCCACCAAATTTCATGCAATTCGGTTGAATACTTTTTGAGTTATGCGATTAACATACACACACACAGACATACAAATAAATACACAGCGATCAAAACATAACCTTCCGCTTTTGCGAAGGTAACAATGACACATTATCCTTATACTTTGATTTTAGATTAATATAAAAGTAATCATACATTAATGACTTTGACAAGTCAAGAATTGATGTTCCAATGTAAATAGGTTTGTCCATTTCAATACTCTCTTTAACCAAATGGATCGCACAAAAGTTCTCAGTAAAGACCTCAGCTCTAGTAAAACTCGGTCTATTAATTAATTTTGATGCTTGTTCCCAAGATGTTGCTAGTCTGATATTTTGTCTTTTTCTCACATTCTCCATGGTCTTACCAAAGACCGCATTATTCATCAATTTATAAAAGTCTTTCTCAAAATTTGTTTTTGACTCTGTTCTTCTTTGTGTATTAAAATCAATGTACCCCTTTAACCAATGACTTTGATTGAACTTTAGAACTCTGTGGATCTTCTCTACTCTTAGACCTTTTGATAAATATTGTCGCAAATTTCTTTGGTGTAGTACATAATTTTTCTTGTTATATAATGTAGTAAGTAATTTTTCTGTTGATTCACCTATATCAAACGATCGTTGATAATCACTCAACCATTCTTTCTTTGGACTTTCTTTCTCACAAGCAAATGGAAGATCTTTATGTTTGATATGAAGTTCTTCAGGATATTTTAAATCGACCTCAAAATAATAACCAACCTTTGAATCATCCAATTCTTTTTGTGTAGAGATACATACATCTTGTAAAACTTTTGTGTAGTCTTTTTCCTTTACCCATCTTAGTTTCCCATAAGGAAGAGCTTGAGACATTGCCCAGCCATACAAGTTGTTTGCGTCATAGTACATCAAGTAAGAACTCTCTTTCGTTGAATCATAATTTGGAAGATATTTGTTATTTGCTTTTGCGTATCTGCTCGAGCATACTTGTGAAATTCCACCTCTTTTTGCCTTTTCAATCATCAAAAGCATATCGACATCGGTTATCAAACCCAAATCTTGTTTTGTCATTTTCAACATCGTGCTCCAAGCCAATCCAGGTGCTGTGTAGTAGTGAGCAGGATCCAATCCATATCCAGTGCGACAAACAGATCTAAAGGCTTCAACTACATCGGCCAATAAAAGCACATCAGTTTTGAGATACAAATTGTGATACTCGCCAAGATTCTTGATGTTATATTTTTCCCAAACATTTTGTGCGTGTACATAATCTTTATCAGATATATGACTGTTGTTTAATTTGTTATCGAAATTTTCTTTTAAAGGAAGTTGTGTTTCATTGCATCTCTCAAATGAGTCCATATAGTCATAGGGGTAAATTCCCTTTTGTGTTAGAAAATCTATATCTGAAAAATACTCTGAAAGACATGGAAACTCTTTTAGATTTTGAACCAAGTTAGCCAATGGACTTGCCATGAATTTAAATGTATCAAGAAATCTGATATGAGTAATAGGAGATGTGTGAATTGTTTTTGTGAATGAAATGTATTTCTGATCCGTGTTAGGAATTGCTGAAATGTGTCCAGATGTCTTTGAAAGTTCATTAATAAATAGATGCGTATCATAATGAGCGTTGTTATGAAGAAAGACAGGAATGAAAGAGGGGAGTTGATAATTAATATTACAACTTTGATGAGCTGGACCTCTATATTTACCAGTGAGATGACAATGATCTCTAACCTTTAGACCTTCACCAATTTTTTCCTCACAAATATGACAAACATTGTTTTTTCTAAATTCCCTTTTCTGTTCACTCGTCAAGGACATTGGTTTATTAGTTTCTCTCATTATCTTGGTTAATCGGACACAGTCTTTTTCTAGTCGTTTCACAAACTCCTCTGGGGTATTTGAGCCTCTATACTCCTCTAACTTGTTATATTTATCACAAACAGATGATTTGATATAATAACAAAAACCGCAAGGAGTATGTTTTTGATATTTATTTGTGTATGATTCTTTTGGATCTGGAGAAGCAGTATCTATTTTTTCGAGAATACTTTCAAAATCAGCATATATAACAAATGGATGTTTGATCTTTTTCTTTTCATCTTTGAATGTGATATTTGAGCCTTCTTTAGGCATATTGATTACCATTGATTTATGTTCACCACAATAATTTGAATGTTTTTCTAATCTTTCTTGTGTATGGAAGAAGTTAAGACAACGCAAACAAATATATATTTTATTTGTTCTTTTACATACTTGTGGTTTTATTAATTTAGCAATATCTTTAATGTATGTATAATGTGAATTTTCCTCTGAATTAAAATATAGAAGATTAATATGAGTTTGTTTACAATTGTCAGAAAGCTTTAAAACCTGAATGCTGTTTGTTTCTGTTAGACCATAAACATTAACTGATAAATTATTTATCTTTTCAAATTTAGGAATATCATTTAAAGCCATCGGAAACTTTAGATCTTTCGTATTTAATGTATTCTCATATTTTTTATAATGAGATACTCTTTCATCATGAAAATGTGGAGGATGTAAGTGTGCTAGAATAGACCAGAGAAAACATTTATTGTCTTTATTTTTGATATTGATAACTGCTTTTCTATTTTTGATAACACTGGGTAAATCAATGTAGGAAGAAGCTTTTAGAGGATCTGATTTAAGAATATGAATGTCTATGTAAATAATTTTTCCTATATTGAATCCACTTCCTAGGATTGAATTATCCACATCTTGCTCTTGTTTAATAAGTTCATCATAGACTCCTGATGTTTTAAAATCTTGATATGAAGATATAAAGTGTGGCTCAGTTCTCATGTATGGTGTATCTATATCTCCTTCATCCTTTGTCATTTCTAATTTTACTCCCATATAAAATTTAAGTGGTTTCATTTCTTTTAGTGTTTTTTCAATCAACGTTTGAACAGCAGGTTTAACTATTTCTACAGCATCAACTATAGACTCTGGTTCAGGAGGTTTGAAGTTAAAGACTCTTATTTTAATATGTCCTTTGAATGCGCCATCAGAGTTTTTAGTTGTGATAAAATTTGATAAATGTAGAATTGTTTTAAGATGTATTTCGAAGCCTTTCTTGAGGATATTTTTATTACATGCAGAACAGTGTTTTGTTTCCTTCTGAATAGGAGATAGTAGGTGAAGTAGATTAAATGTGTGTTTGTTAGTTTTAAGGTGTCTTTTGTATTGTTTATATTCTTGTTCACAAACGTCGCAATACGTTGCTTTGATCATATTTATTTATATAGTAAAATTATACTTAAAACAAAGTGCCTTTTTTAGAGGCTTTTTAAAAGATGAAACTGTGCTTAAAGTAAAACACCTTTGAGCTTTTCAACTCGTTTTATGTATATAACTTTACTTAAAGTAAAACACCTTTGAGCTTTTCAACTCATTTTATGTATATAACTTTACTTAAAGTAAAACACCTTTGAGCTTTTCAACTCGTTTTATGTATATAACTTTACTTAAAGTAAAACACCTTTGAGCTTTTCAACTCGTTTTATGTATATAACTTTACTTAAAGTAAAACACCTTTGAGCTTTTCAACTCGTTTTATGTATATAACTTTACTTAAAGTAAAACACCTTTGAGCTTTTCAACTCGTTTTATGTATATAACTTTACTTAAAGTAAAACACCTTTGAGCTTTTCAACTCGTTTTATGTATATAACTTTACTTAAAGTAAAACACCTTTGAGCTTTTCAACACGTTTTATGTATATAACTTTACTTAAAGTAAAGCATCTATGTATTAGCCAGAAAGTTTAGATACTCTAGTTCATCAATTTCAATTTCACTATCTGAGTCATCAATAAAGCTACTCTCATAACTATCATTTGAACACAAACTATTATTATCATAACTATCTTCAGATCCTAGACTCTCAGTATAATAACTCTCAGAGTATTGACTGTTAATATCACTCATTTACATACCATTAAACTTCCATCAATATCTATATATTTTCTTTCATTAGAACTAATAACCACAATATTTTTTACATTAAATGTTATTTTCAAATAATCTCTAATAATCAGAGTACGGAATGATAGTTCACCACTAATATTCATATTATTAATTTCACCCACATCTTTGGGTCTATTAAAGAATATACAAATGTTTCCTCTAGAATCGTTGATGGTCTTATCATTCATTTTCAAAGCTTCTTTATCAATGACCTTTTCAAGCTTTGAGTAAATTGTTAGTAGTAGTGGAGAAACTTTTGTCAAATTTACTTTAATAGAGTTATTAATTAACATAGCTTGTCCCGTAAATTTAATAAAAGGACACATGTTATTCTCCATTATGGGTTTAATCCAAAAATTTCCATATTTATCTTTGTTCAATTTAACATCTTTGACATATTTTTCTCTATCTTCCACCGAAGTAGAGATTGATTGAAATTTGTCTTTTGTGTTTTACTTTAAGCACAGTTTCATCTTTAAAAAAGCCTCTAAAAAAGGCACTTTGTTTTAAGTATAATTTTACTTTATAAATATGATAAATTCTGAAGGATATTTAGAATTTCCAGACTCTCCATATGATAAATTAGAAATCTGCCACCATTGTGGTAGAATAGGGCTTAATAATGAGGGTTCATATAAACAATGTATTTTCTGTGATTAAATTTTAATTAATGATAATAAAAAATATAGAAAAATATATAACTCTTTTAAATTAGAACCAAAAATGAATTACTTTACAAGATTAATAAGAGAGATGAATGTTAAGTATTATGGTGATAATACACCATTTCTTACAAGGGAAGAGACTATTTGTATTGAGGAAATGTATAAGGGTTTAATGATATTTATTATTCAAAATAATTTTAATGGAAATGTTAATACAAGATACTATATAAACAAAATAATGGATTATTTTGAAATTAAACCTGAACTCAGGATAAAATATAGAGTTTCTCAAAAAACTCAAAAAAAGTTAGATGACTTGTTTTCCAAATATATAAATGAATGATTTTTTACCCGTTTGGGAAAATAAGATAAAATTTAATAACCATAAAAATCTTCCAAATTCATTGAGATGTCTAATAGTCAGTTCAAGCGGATGTGGAAAAACCTGTTTACTTTTAAAGATGCTCCTTAGTCCTAATTTTTTAGATTATGATAATTTAATAATTTTTACAAAGTCAAGTTTTCAACCCGAGTATCAACTACTCTCACAGGGTTTTAATGCGGGTCTTAAAAAGGAAGACATTATCGGTTTATTTAAACTTCAAAACAAACTAAATGATTATAATATTGATGATATAATACAATTATTTTGTGATACACAGAAATCAAAATCAAAACCAAAACCCATAACTTGTATTCTCAGTGATAATACGGATGATATACCTTCACCTCAAGATTTAGATAAATCAAAAAAGAACCTCGTTATCTTTGATGATTGTGTTAATGAGAGAAACCAAACAGTAATGAATAGCTACTATACAAGAGGGAGACATTCTTCTTGTAATTGTATTTATCTTAGTCAGTCATATTTTCAACTCCCTCGGCGCTCAATAAGAAACAATGCTAATACTTTTATTTTATTTAAGTTAAATTCAATAGATACAAATAATTTTTGGAGAGATAATTGTGCTACATTATGTAGTAAGAAGGAATTTGAAAATAATATGAAACACACGATTGGAAAATATAAATATATTGTTGTGAAACAAGATGAGATACTAAATGATATTTTTCAATAAATAAATACAGAAAATGAATACCGAAGAAAGAGTAAGAAAGTTTAAAGAACATCAAGAGTTGGTTTCAAAAGTTGTAAAGCAACAGGAAGACATAAAGAAGAAAAGGAGACAGAAACTAACTGGTGAAGAAGCCTTTGAAAGAAAACAAGAGAAATTTTTTAAACCACTTTTAAAAACTCAACAAACGATTTCACCTACAGTTCCCACGGTAGAATTTACTCCGAAAAAATTTCAAATGCTCAAAGATTTTAGTCAAATGACAGAGCAAGAACTTGGAGAATTAGAATATGATGATGAAGGATTATTTCGGCATCTTGAGAAGGTAAATAAACTTTCCAATTATATTGTAGAAGCTCTTCAAAACAATGAATATTTGAAGGGTTCAAAAACCAGAGCAGGTCTCATTCCAACAGAAGAACCAGCACAGTTCCATCTTGTGAAAGAAAAGTTATTGATATTTAATGATAAATTGGTGTTCTTAAGTTCTGACCAACCAAATGTTGAATTAACCCCAAGATTAATGTTTCTTCTAACAAAAGATGGACATGCTAATTCACCTTATTTTGATGAACCACTTGATATGGAAAGAGAGGAAGATAGAGAGCATATTGAGTTGCTAAACGCACTTGATTATGGAGTTTCTGTTGCTGGTAAAAGTAAGAAGAATGAGAAGGAGAAACATCTTATTGATGCTTTAAGTAAGCTTGGTTCGGGTGTTAGTTTTCTTCCAAATGACCCATCACAATTAGTTAATAGGTTATTATTGTTGTTAGGTAGTAAGAAGGCTGGAAACAACAATTGTTTTAATGAAGCATCCGCCATTTTAGATCAGTTGATGAATATGAAAATAATTAATAAATGTCAATACAAAGATATTTTATTAGATATTAAATAAGATGAGAAGCACAATTCTTAGTTTTAATTTCACAACGAGTGATTACACAGCTTCATTCCCTTACCCACTACAGCTTGACCCCACAAAAGAATATGAGGCTTCTTTGTTGTCAATGGAGACTTACAATACCCTTTTTAATATCACAGAGAAAAACAACAAGTTTAGTTATAATCCAGGAAGTGGATATAAAACTATAACCGTTTCACCCGGTGCTTACGGGATTTCTCAAATATCTTCAGAAGTCTCTCGCCTTATGAAAGAAAAAGGTGATGAACCAAAAAATATTGTAATAGATATTCAAAAACACACTTCAAAATCAACTAATAAACTTAAAAATAATTATAAAGTTGATTTCACGATTGAAAATTCGTTCAGAGAGCTATTGGGTTTCTCTTCTAAAAAGATTGAAACTAACGGGACGTCTTACAGTGATAATGTCATTCAAATATCCTCCGGTATAAATTCAGTATTAATTCATTGTGATTTGATTGATGGTGCTTATAACGATGGAATAAGAACAAATACAATATTTTCATTCAGTGCATACTCAACCCCGATTGGTTATAAATTTAATATGGAACCAAAAAATCTTGTCTATTTACCTGGGTCAGGAAAAACCATATACAGAGTAAATTTTAGGATAACCGACCGACCATATACAGAGTAAATTTTAGGATAACCGACCAAGATAATCGTATGATATCCTTTAATGATGAAATTATATCCATCAGAATTCACCTACGTGAAGTTTTTCAATAAATAAATAATGGTTATTGTGAGAAAACACGAGTTGGGAAAATATAAAAGAATTACAGGGGATGGGATGTTCCTTTCACCATACTATAAGGGTGAAGGTATGTTTCTTGGTAGAGGATACTATAAACCAAAGAGACAACGGGGTGTGGGACATCAATTTAGAAATAAAGGAGATGGGATAATTGATACTCTAATGGGTATTGGTTCAACCATCCTTAAACATAAAGACCTAATTGGTTCAACTGCTTCAGCCGTGGGCTCAGTTGCGGGTGCTATCAAGAGTATAAAAGATGCTCAAAAGGAGTCTCATAAATTACAAGCAATCAAAGAAATTAAAAAAGGTAAAACTCAACAATCTTCACAAGAACGACAAAAAATCATTAAAATACTTGGGTCAGGGTTTCAACGATTTTAATGCTATATAAATACAAGTATGGAAGCGATTGATAGTATCTATGATTTGGATGATACGATTATCATTTCAAACTCTACTAAAAAGGAAGACTATTTTAAGGTAAATGCTATAACAGGAACAGACTGGAATTCAAACGGACCAAAAAGTTTTGAAATAAATAATCAACAAACCTACTTGAATATAGCTGATAGTTTCTTACTGTGTAAATTTAAATTCACTAAGGCTGCGAATAATACTAATGCTACACTCATAAATGATTTCTTCTGGAAAATGTTTGATAGTGTCCACCTGTATATTGGAACACAAGAGGTTAAAGCGGTTGATTATGTCTCTGCTATATCTGAAATGATGAAATTTACACTATATTCGTTTAGTGATAGAATGGGTAAGGGAGCTGTTGAAGGTTTTATTCCTGATATGTCAATGGGAACAAATGCTGACCCTGGTTATAGTCAAAGGAAGTCAATGTATAATGATGCTACAAAAGCAGAGAATAGTTTTACCGTAGCAGTACCTTTGAAAGGTATATTTGGATTTTGTGATTATGATAAAGTTTTGTATGGTCTTAAAATTAGATTTCAACTACAAAGGAATGATAATGTAAATAGATTGCTTTTTGGGGCTGAAAATGCTTTTGGCGACAATAATAAATTTGTTATTAATGATTTGTGTTGGTATATTAGTGAATATACTCCTAATCTTAAAACGGAAGAGATGTTAAATAGAAGACTTAACTCAAAGAAACCGCTAAATGTATCATACCTTAAAAGAAGATGTCAACACGTTAAACTGGAACACACTACCTACACTTGGAATTTGGGTGTTCTTGAAGGAAAGCCACGATACCTATGGCTCATTTTTAAGAAACCAGATGGAGAGGAGGGTACTGATAAGAATAATGCGCTGAGTGATAATGCTAAGGTGAAACAACTTCGGGTTTCTCTTGATGGAACATTTTATCCGTGAGATAGATTGGAAATTGATTGGGAAAAAAATGATTATGCGGAAGCGTACAAGTCTTACCAAAAGGTGTGTGAAAGCAACGGTAATAATGAACATATTTTGGATATGGTTGCGTTTAAAAAACTTTATACCATCTACGCAATTGACCTGAGTTCTCAAAAGGAAACTATAAAGTCTAATAGAGTGGATACTTCTCTATACATTGAAAGAGGAGAGAATGAAGAAGTTGATGCTTATTGTTTGCTTTTGGAGGAAACAGAATTACAGATTAATACAGATAATGGTGTTATGATTAATATCACATAGGTTTTTTCTCATAAATAAATGAGTAGGAAAGAACTGGTATATGTTAATCAAATCAATCTTAATAAATTAACATCTTGTATTCAAAATCAAAAGCCTTGTATTATTAACGTTAATACAATTCAAAGAAAAGGAGCAGTAAGAATTGATGTTTTACTCACAAGAGAGCAGGTAAAAACACTAAATGATGCTGGTTCACTTAAAATTAAAATGACAAAACCTATGTTAAAGAAATGTTCAATACAAGAGGGAGGATTTCTCCCGTTTCTAATTCCTTTATTTGCTGGTTTAAGTGCGGCGGAAGCATTGACTGGTGGTATTTCAGCAGCGGTAAAAACTGCTAACGAAAGGAAGGCACAACTAAAAGCTCAAAAAGAATTGGAAAGACATAACAAGGAGTTGGAGAAACAAATTAGTGGAAGTGGTGTAATTGTGGATTTTGCTCAAAAACTTGAAAGTCTACCTGATAAAGCTAGATTGTTAGTTGGAGATATGCTTTCCTCTATCGCTCAAGCGGGTGTTAAACTAACTAAAAGGGGTAATGGGTTATATCTTTCTCATAAATAAATGGATAAATGGTTTAAACAATTTGGAAAGAATACAACGTCAAATATAGAACTTACTAAATATTGTAAAAAACTAAAAATTGATAATGTGGTTATTTGTATGAGAGATGAATTAAAAAAGTTGTCCAAGAATACAATGAATATTATTATGAATTTAGACACACAGAATGGTTCTCATTGGGTTTATATTCATAATAGTCAGGATAAATATTATTTTGATAGTTATGGTATGCCACCGCCTGTTGAAGTAATACAATTCTTACAGAATGGTGTTTATCAAACATTTCAAGTTCAAGAAATTAATTCTAAATGTTGTGGTCAATTATGTTTATATGTATTATTTCAACTCAGCAATAATGAAAATTTTTATGATATCATTTTAAATCTAATATAAATGACTTATGTTGGAAAAGATGGTTCTATCTTTGGAAAATCCTCAGGATATTGATTTATCAAATTATTATACAAAGGCACAGGCTGAACGACAAAAATATAGTAAAAGTAAAAATATTAATATGAAGAATACTTATAAATTAATCAATTATCCAAACCCGACAGATGCGAATGACTTAATTAGATTTAGTGATTTATCACAATATATATTTTTAAAGAAAACAGCACGTTTTGTTCAACAAGTAAAATTTACAACCACAACACCCGGTTATACTGACCATACACCTTTCCTCATTCAATTTAACTATCTGCTTACAATTGAATTTTATAAAGAAGGACATATAGTTAATATGCGAATCAATAAATGGGGGTATGATATGCCTGATTTAGGGTATAATTGGTATTTTTCAATAAACTTAGAAGACCTACATGATTTGAATCAGTCTCGTAAAGAAGAATATTATCCGCTTGGTGAGGATAAGGATTTATGTGGAAGTACAATTAGTAAACAACAAATACATGGTTTTAAGAAAAGAAAAATATATGATAGTATAGCGATGGTTAACATGACAAAGAAGGAAGGTAATGAGATAAGGATAGAAAGCCGAGGAATACAAACCGATTTGGTAGTGGGAAGATGGGGTGGTATTACCTGTTATAATATTAATCTCACATATATTTCTGATACATAAATGGCAGGAAAAAGACTACAAGAGAATTATAATTTTTGTATTCAGGGATACCTACAAGAAAAGGGTGCTCGGTATTACATACCTTATGATTTGGAGCATATACATGGAAATTTTGTCATTAAAAACTGGCCTTATACTGATATTGCTAAACCCACAAATAGAGACTTGTTTAAAATATTAAATAAAAATGAACTTCTCAAAGTTATGAAATATAAAACTCTTTTAGAAATCGTCAACAAATCTTATTGGTATCCTATTATGAGAAAAATAATTATAGATACAAGAATATCTCAAAATCCAGATGAGTATATGTATAATATTCTTTGGGGCTCAAGCTCAAGGGTAGCAAGGGATGAGGAAGGAGTTGAAGAAGAGAAGGAGGAAGGAGTTGAAGAAGAGAAGAAGGAAAGAGAGAAGGAGGAGAAGGAGGAAAGGGAGAAGGAGGAGAGGGAGAAAAAGGAGGAGGAGAAGGATGAAAGGGAGAAAAAGGAGAAGGAGGAAAGGGAGGAAAGAGAGAGGGGGGAAAAATAAAAAAATATGACCATTCCTGAGATTAATGAAAGATTGAAGTTATTACGACAAATAAATCAATCTCAACGCACCGAAGAGGAAAATAAAGAACTAATGACTCTTATGAAGATATTGGTTTTAAAATTTGCTATAATAAATTCAGAGAGCAGATATACAACATATAGATGATGATGTTGGTGTTATTGACTTTAGTTAGTTTTATTTGTAAATAAATGGAGGAGAGAGTGAAGGCATTCCTAAGGATTCTTTATGTTTTAAAAATCAAGATAGAAATGTATATGTTGAAAACCCAAAAGGCTTTGGCACTATGTAGGACTTTTTCTCATAAATAAATATGAGTTATTGTCTCAAATGTAAAAAGAAAACTAAATCTAAAAATATCTCCTTTGTTAAAGCTAAAAATAATAGAGTTTATCAAAAAGGAATATGTCAAGTGTGTGGCTCTAAAAAGTGCCAATTCATCTCTCCTAAAAGTGGAGGAGACATACAAAAGTTTTTGTCAGGAAGTAAATTTACAACAACTGGAATTCCAGGGGAACTACATCTACCTGGATATTCTTTCTGTGGTCCTGGAACAAACCTGGATAAAAGATTAGATGAGGCTGACAATCCTAAACATTGGTCTAAACCTACAAATAGGGTTGACGAAGTGTGTATGAAGCATGCATGATATTGCTTATGGGAAAACCGCTACGTTGACTGAAAAACATAAAGCCGACAGAGAAATGTTGTATAATTTGTCTTTGATACAAAATCCAATGTTGAGAGAGAAGGTTGATAGATTTATTGTGAGAAATTTGATAAATGCTAAATTGAAACTTGGCCTTGGTTATTCACCCTCAAAAAACTATTAGGCTCTAATGATGTCATCAAGACTGAGGAGCTTTTGGCTGATGAATTACATAAACCTATAATCACAAAGTTTAAAAGAAGGAAAGTTTATTCTAAATGCACCGACCACATATGGTCCACTGATTTAATCGAACTAAAAAATGATAAGGGATACAAGTATGCTTTAACCGTTATTGATTTGAGGAGTAGATTTGCTTGGGTTGTTCCTTTGAAAAACAAGAGAGGTTATACTCTGATGTTAGCCTTCCAACAGATATTTAATAAAAGTAAAAGAAAACCAAAGAAACTGTGGACCGATGAGGGAACAGAGTTCTATAACAAAATATTTATGAAATTTCTTAAGGGGGAGGGTATTAAATTATACAGCACCTTTAATGAAGGAAAAGCAGTTGTTATTGAGCGTTTTAATCGTACTTTAAAAGAGAAATTATATAAAAAATTCACACAACTCGGTTCCCAAAAATTGGTGTATTTTATTCAGGATATTGTAGATAATTACAATAATACAGTTCATTCATCAACAAAATCAAAACCATCAGAAACATTTACAAAATTAGAATATGAAAAGGAGATTAATTTGAGAAAGCCCAAGTTCAAAGTTGGTGATATTGTAAGAATATACAGAGGGAAAAGTCATTTTGAGAAAGGTTATACAAAGAGATGGACTAATGAATTATTCAAAATCGTTGATGTAATGGATACTATGCCTTGGACTTACAAATTATATGATATGAATTGGGAAGAAATCTTGGGTTCATTTTACTCACAAGAATTACAAAAAACAAAACTGATAATTCATTAAACAACAACCATCCATACTTTCATCCACCCAGATTAGCTAATTTAATTAGTAGTAATAAAAAATAAAAAAATTTTTAAAAAAATCATAAGCCACACCCACACAGACCCCACCCACAAACCCCGCCCACACAGACCCCGCCCACACAGACCCCGCCCACACAGACCACGCCCACACAGACCCCGCCCACACAGACCACACCCACACAGACCCCACCCACACAGACCACACCCACACAGACCACACCCACACAGACCACACCCACACAGACCACACCCATCATCCCCCACCCCTGTGCGCCCCCACCCTTGATCCCCCCTCATCCCACCCCCACCTTCCCCCCACACACACAAGGGGACACACACCTTCCCATCTTTTTTCCCTTTATTCTCTTTTTGTAATTAAGAATTAAATAATTCTGGACAAAGCGAATAAAATCAAAATTATGAAATAACATTAAAAACATAAAAATTATAATAAAACATTTTTCACGAGGTATAAATTCAGTTTCTTCCATAAATTCAGTTTCTTCCAAGGTATAATATCCTCTTGTCTCCCATGTTGGCTTCACCAATTTCTTTTGTGTCTGCAAGGCACAAAATGGATTTTAAATTAAATTCACCAAACACAGTATTTGCCTGCCGTGTCATCCCAAAACCACATGAGGGCAGTCTCGGACCATAAATGAGAAACTCCATTTTCCAAACAACTCACATGAGCAGGAAATTGGTTGACACTCCTCCGGTCGTCGAAGTTGTGAAATCCCTGGGTTTCATCAAACTTCATGTTGCTTGGTTGGTTTTTCATGCTGGAATAAAACAAACAGTTAGTTAAAGGAAATAACACACAGCTCACTTTACCACACAGCACCTTTAACACACAGTTATTCAACCACCAACTTTGATAAAAAGGAGAAAATTAATGGATTGAAGTTTGTGAATAATTAATTATATCTCTTACCTCTCGCATAGAATTTCAAACAAGGTGTTTAATTCGTTGTCAGTCATTGGTTCTGTTGTTGAGACAACCTTGGAGAATATTAACGGGTGAGAGAGGCTTTCTAAACACTCAACCATCTCATTATGAAGACCCCTCCGAACTTCAGTGAATTCTGTAAGAGTTTCATTCAAATTCTCCCTTTGTTGGTGAAAATCAATGACTTCATTTTCAACATCAATCACCAGGTTTGATAAAGATAAACTGCAAAAGAGAAAAAACAATAATTATTGAGAGGCTGTTAATGATGTTCCATATAAGACAATGAATAATTAATCGTGAGAACAAAAAAACTTACCTGTCTTCTGATAAAGCTTCATCCTCCATCCTCCAGAGAAACATAACGTGTGTTTAAAAAAGCAAGGTCTGGTTAGAGCCTTTATAGGCAAGGCTGAGTCATTGGCTAGGCTGTCATTTCCTGTGCCACATTGGCAACTGGCTCAACAAAAGATGATGCAATGTTTCGCCATAAATGATAGAACCAAGTATCAACCAGACTAAAGAGTGGAGGTGTAATCAACCTTGGTATATAAATGGAAAACATAATGAATGTGAAAAATTTCAGATTCAAGAGGTTGAGAGAATCACTGGTCAGAAGGTTCTCAAGATGGATAAACGTATTCATTTGTTAAGTGGGGTAATGGAGGGCGGGAAGAAAAATATATTAGAGTGGAGTGAGAACTTTAATGGTTATCAATCGGATAATAAATATTATAATTTTAAAATGGTATGTGGGAGAGGAGGAGGTCAAACAAGAACCCTCCGTGAAACATACCACTTTATACTTTCACAACAAAAGGTTAAGGAACCTGTATACTTTATAAATATACTTGATGGGGATGAGTTCTATAGGAGAATGGAACTCTTTAAAAAGTTAGAAAGAGATAATATATTTATAGGCTCATTAGTAGAGTGGTCTAAGGAACTACATTAAGGGGGTAGTGGGGGGAATAGGGTAAAAATTACATGTAAGTGAGAAGGATCATAGGTTCATAAAGGAAGAAAATCATAGGTTCATAAGGCTAGAAGGATTATAGGTTCATAAGGTGAGAAGGATTAGAGGTTCATAAGGCGAGAAGGATTATAGGTTCATAGAGGGAGAAATAGAGGTGTTTATGATTTTTGAAAAAGACAAGGGGGTAAATGACATTAGATAGGGATTTCCCATGTTAAACGGAGGTGTCCCAGAAGCAACATTTATCACCTACTCCTGTAGCACCTTCAGTCACACGTCAGACATGGACAGCAAGTTCGTTAAGGACTCCCATGAAAAACGTACCCGTTGGCAAACAAACGGGTACGTTTGTTCCATACACAGTTAATGGCGAATCTGCATATGGCGATCCGCGAATTCACGCTTAGAAAGTAGAAACCATCACGACATTCCGTCATTCACTTGAACTCGATATCTCTTTTTTCATTCCAAACAACATAACTCCAATCACAAATGAAATAACATTAATATAAAAAATAAACTTTCAACAACATTCGTGACATAAACAAATATTTAAATCCTGATGTAAAGTTCCGTACGGTTGGGTGAATACAATTACAAATTCAAAATCGTAATTGTATTCACTCAATTCCAATCATCAATTTATACTTTAACAAAACGATGAACATGATTAACATTTAACGATTTAACAAATGATTGAATGACGGTTGTATTTGGTTATTATCAAACCCGCGCATTGCCATCATCTGTCCACTTCCGCATTCATGGCAGGTTCATAATTGTCATCAAAATCGAAACAGTATTTGTATAATTTCAATAAAAGCCACATCACTGTTCATATCGGTAAATATTATTCCATCGTGTTTGGAAAAACTGGAAAATTGGAAAACTTGGAAGAATTGGAAAAACAATATAGCCTATTTTACTCCCAGGGGTCCCAGGAATACCCACCCAAAATATCGTTGTGATCGGTTGAGCCGTTTTTGCGGTACCTTCGAACGGACAGACGGACATTTGGTGAATTATAGTAAGATAATATAGTAAATATAATCGTAACACTGGAATCCGTTTGTCATTGTTGCAAAGTTTTGAGATTGAAGCGGTGTATGGTTTGTTCATTGTCGACTCGAAACACAGAATAAAGTAATGCAGTCATATTGTTTTTGTAACAATAAAAATGGCGTTAATACTCCCACACTCTCTTCAATTGTTGCAAAGTTTTGAGATTGAAGCGGTGTATGGTTTGTTCATTGTTGACTCGAAACACAGAATAAAGTAATGCAGTCGTATTGTTTTTGTAACAATAAAAATGGCGTTAATACTCCCACACTCTCTTCAATCCCACTTCTCCTCTCCTTGGTTTTGTCGGCAACGTTTTGGGTCTGCCTTAGCATCACAGATGGGCACTCCCTTCCTGCCACGGCGGCCCTCCCTCTGCTCACGAGTCGATCTGCTCGCCATCGGGCCCACCACCATGCTTATTCCTGCGCTCCTCCGCCCACTGCTTGGTCTGCATGTGGACCTTGGTGTCTCTGAGACACCAAGGTCCACATGCAGTGGACCTCAGTGTTTTTCTACGCAAACGCTGTGGATATCGCTGGAGTTGTGGGATGGAGGTCGGGGAGAGGGTCAATGTCACAGCCTCCATGGCTTCTTCGGTCTGATTAAACTTGATGGGGAGGTTTGGTATAGCTTTATTTTATTTATCTATTTTCATACTATCCTCTTCAACTGAAGTATCAAACAAGCCCGGCTTCGCCGATGTTAGACTTTCGGTCTTCTTTTTTGACAGCGCGAAGAATTAAGGGAAGACAAGCCTGTTGTAGAATTTATAATCTACTTGCACTTTCCTTTGGAAGCTCACATGGAAAACTAGCCCTTTCATGGAGACATCATCTGGAATGGTGATACCAACAAAGTTGTCCAAAAAAATGTATTTCAAAATAGCACAAGGTTCATCCAAGAAGTAAATACGAGAGTTGGTTGGTTTATCCTTTCAGAGAGGTACTGTGAGTATTTAGGACTACCTGGGTTAAAACTCATGCTTCAGGTGTGGGAGTATTTTTTGTTCTTCTGCTGGTTGTCTGTGAGAGTTGGAAGCACTGTTTTTCGGGCAATGGGCTGAAGTATTTTCATATGTCAGATGGTACGTGAAATGTTAAGAAAGGTTTCCAGAGAAAATAAAAACAGCAATCAGGAATGGAATCTAGAATGGGGTCATAGCACATGCTGGTGTCCAATAGGAGAAACAGTGAGATGAGATTGAACCCGAATGGTGTGATGTGCAACTCGAGCTTACCTGGGAGGCTACCATTAAATCAAAATATGTTCCAGATTTATTGTTCTCAGAAATGTTCCAGGTTTAACACATTGTGGAGAAGGAAACATCAAATAGTAGATATTTTAAGATTGTTATGAAACTGATTTGGAGAACGTACTTCCACAGCAAGTCATCCAAACACGGTGCATTCTTCTCACTTGATTTGTTATTTCCAATGCTATTTCCGAGGTGTATATTAATAAAGCAGAGACTTTTCCAACTTGGCTTTATGTGTCCGATCCATCCTGAGCAAATGCCAGAAATGCAAATTACATTAAAATTTCTGGGTATTTTATTCAAATACAATCCCTGTCCACATCTGCGTCTTTTATACGCAACTAATATCCATGTCCAGTGAATGTAAACAAGCTCACAAGGTTGAACACAATTTAATGGATCTGTTATTCCAGAGTTGGGAACAAAAAGGTTTCATCTTTAAAAATAACAAACAAACAAGTCAAAGCCATGTGATATGTTCATTACAAAGTTTGGCTTACCCTCAAGCAGCTGAACAGCTTTGCTGGACTCCATGGGAAGAGAATCACGTGTTTCCTCCTTTCCATGTTCATTGCTCAAAGCATCTTGGGAAGTCTCGAAATAACTTTGGAAAGTTTCCATCGTCCCCAGAAGAGCTTCATCTGCAAACCATTTGACAATTTATTGCTTTCCCATGAAGGCATGTTATAGGTGTGCCAATTTAGTGATGGTTAGAACCATCACTGATGATTAATATTTTTGTTTTTGCTGTTGTTCTCCACACCTTTGACAAGCCAGGGGTAATCGTCAATGAACTCGGACTCCACCTTTACTTCCACAATAAAATCTGAAAATAAAAAAACCCCATTCAAACTCTACTTTAAATGGTACTTCCAAATTAACGAAAATTCCCAATGCAGTTCTGGACAGCAAGTGTTGAGTTTTGGAGAAATGGACAGAATTCAGGAAATCGGTGACTGGAAACGGAAAAGTAAATCTGACAAAGAAAAAAGAAAAATCAGCATGTGGCACTCGTAGAAAAAAGGCAAAAATAACATGTGCACTTAGTAAGGGAAACATATGAAAATCTGTTAACTAAATTGTTATCAAAAAATTTCTTCACCAATATGTTTGTAAAGGTGTGTAATAACATGTGTTAAAATGTTGAAGGTCAACTCCCGTGGGAAACCCAGAAAAAAAGCTGTTGAATTCGGGTACCGAAAATTTATTTTCGAGAATTTTTATTTTTTTAATCGGCCCTTAAGTAACTTATGAGGGGTCAAATAAGGGTTTTTCATGATTCTGAGTTGATTGTTAACATTTATATTTCACCACAGACACTCCTTTGTGGAAAAATAATTTCTAAATATATCTCATTTTCTACTTTGCAGGACATGGAGTCTAGCAATATGGATGAAGACGTTACTCCACCTGTGCTCAATTGCTTCATCTGTGCACGCTCGGATACACCAGCTGAAAGGCTCATACAGGCAACTCCAAAGGGATACTCAACTTTATTGAAACAAGCAGAAACTGTCGAAAATGTTACTGTTGTGGAACGTATGAAGGAGGCTCAAAAGGAAGGAAAACTGAGGTACCACCAGAAGTGTAAAAATGATCTGTACAACAACTATGTTGCAACCACCAAGAAGTCAGCTCAAGCATCAAAGGCAGAGAAAGAGTCATCAAAGTTGAAGAGAAGACGCACTACTTGTGAGTTCAGTTCATCAACTGGCTGCAGTTCTAGAAGATCACAGTCAGTTGACCTCCTGTATAAGGATGTATGCATTCTTTGCAACCAACCAGCCCAGCTCTACAAAAATAATCCAGCACAAGCTAGAAAGAAATACAGAGTGCCAGATAATTTGACTGCAGATACACTGAAGGCAAGCTTGCTGAAGACAGCACGGAGTCGCGGGGATGACTGGGGCACTGAAGTCACTGGACGCCTGGAAGGGATCAACGACTTGGTAGCAGAAGAAACACTGTACCATTTGCGATGCAAACTTATGTTTGCGAGAGGTGACAGTTTGTCCAAGACTGATGAGGAAGGAAAAAGGAAGAGAGGACAGAGGAGTATTGATGAGGAGCGAGAGGCAGTTTTTATTGAATTCTGCGAATGGTTAGACTCAATTAGAGCATGGGGTAATGAATATGGACCAAGTCCATGAAAAGCTGCAGGAGTTTGATCAGTCACCAGAGAAGAGCCTTTCTTATTCAAAGCATTGGCTAAAGATAAAACTTCTAGAGAAATACGAAGACACCTTGTATTTCACAACACAGGAAAGAAGGGCAGATGTACTCTGTCTCAAAGATGGCACCGACAATATTCTGCGAGAGCATCATGCTAATCTTGACCATGGAGATGAGAAGACTCAGATCATAAAGACGGCACTCAAGTTCATATCCAATGATATTGCCTTGATTGATTTAGGTCCAAAGTCATACCCCACCACACACAGTATGACTGACATCGATAGTCAGCTGACACTTGTTCCTGCAAGCCTTCAGATGTTCTTGAGACCGATTGTCAAGACAGACGAAAGAGTTGCCGTTTGGGGGCAGAATTTTATTAAGGCCTGTCGACCTCGGTCTGGAGTATTGCCACACCAAATGGGGCTTGCCATACAACTTGATAATAGATTTGGGTCAAAATGGATGCTCAACAAGTTCCACCGGCTGGGATACACTGAGTCTTACACGGAGACACAAAACTACAAATACTGCTTCCTTAATAGTAGGAGTGGAGATGATGTTCCAGATACTTCTGGCACTCTTGACACCATTGTGGAGGAAACCGATGAACAGATCAATGATGAGGTTGCGGTTGATGCTGCGCTTGAGGATCAATCAGTGATGACAGCCAAAGTGCCAGCCAGTGAAAGTGAATTGTCAAGTAATGATCAGGTGGTCTTTATGGAGGTTGGGGAAACAAACAATGCAGTCACTCAGTTTGTTGGAGACAATATAGATTTAAACATTGTCTCTATTCACGGAAACACTCCCTTTCACTCAATGGGTTGGATCGAAGTCACCTCTCCGGCACCACCTTTGCCAGATCCACAGACAACAGCAGCTTTCCCCCGGGTGAAGTTGAAGGCACTCGACAAAGCTAAGATCCTGAGAGGAACTGAAGTAAAGATTATTCCATTTACGAACAGGAAACAGATAGGAACGAACGCGATCATGTTTCTCCCCCTCGCTGAGCTTTCCTCCTCCCTGGCTCATGATCAGCCACTCCTCACTCCAGGTGACACACTCTGGGCAGCGGGGTGGGTGATCAAAGCCAACGATCCTGAGTTCCCACACTCCAACTGTGGATGTGGACTATGGATGGACAATAGGTGTGCATGGGTATGAGCCAGTTCCAACACTGGACCCCACGGCTCCTGAGGAGCTATTGCAGTTCACGAGCTGTAATTGTCATGGAGATTGCAGCAACCGGCGATGCAGCTGCAAGAAGAATGGGGTCATGTGCATCTCAGCCTGTGGAGTCTGTAATGGCATTACATGCAGAAACTGCAGTCATGATGTTGTTGAGTCTGAAGAATACATAGACAATGACTGTTGAAACTTCTGACATTGTGAATGAGAAATAACTCTTGAGTATTATATATGTATGTGAAATAAAAGCTACTTTGTGTGTAAATGTAAAAGTGAAAATATAAATGTTAACAATCAACTCAGAATCATGAAAAACCCTTATTTGACCCCTCATAAGTTACTTAAGGGCCGATTTAAAAAAATAAAAATTCTCAAAAATAATTTTTCGGTACCCGAATTCAACAGCTTTTTTTCTGGGTTTCCCACGGAAGTTGAACTTCAACATTTTAACACATGTTATTACACACCTTTACAAACATATTGGTGAAGAAATTTTTTGGTAACAATTTAGTTAACAGATTTGTGAAATATCTCATAAAATGCCCTTACTAACTGTATTGTCTGATATATATTGATTATAAACACGACATTAAATACAAAAAGTCCCATTGGAATAGAAAGAATCCTACGTGGAAACGAGACAAGTCCCATGCAGCAAATAAACAAGTCCCACGTGGAAAAGAGACAAGTCCCACGTGGAAAAGAGACAAGTCCCACGCGGCAAAGATGCAAGTCCCATGCAGCAAATAAACAAGTCCCACGTGGAAAAGAGACACGTCCCACGTGGAAAATTGACAAGCCCCAAGTGGAAAATTGACAAGTCCGAAGTGGAAAATTGACAAGTCCCATGTGGAAAAGAGACAAGTCCCACGTGTAAAAGAGACAAGTCCCACATGGCAAAGAGACAAGTCCCATGTGGAAAAGAGAAAATGGTGTCCATGACAACAATTTCACCCCCATTAAATCAAATGGAATGTTTTTGTGATTTTATTATTGACAAACCTCAGGAATTTTTCAAGATATCAGAATGAACCTTGCACATCTTATTTGTATGCATGTTTGGTATTAAATCTTGTCAATATTCGTCAATGGTCAGGGTAATTGCCATCCAAAACATGTAAAACACCTATTTGGCATCAATTTGAAAATTTATCATCCAAATTTGTTATGACAATTTATCATGTAAACACTTCATAGGCCAAATTTTCCAAAGGACAAACTGATTCGATGTTGGTGAAGATCTCGATCCGCATAGGTATTTTAATTTTTTTAAGAGAAAGGGCCACAAACCATATACAAAATGATGTTTCAAAAAGTTGTGGATGGATTTTGATAACACTTTGAGATCATCATCCCTTCTGCTTCCGGTTTTGCCAGTGAGGTCGTGTGTTTTTGCCAGCTCTCCACGCTCTCAAAGTTAAGAATTTATACCATTTGTATTTTTGTCAAAACTGTATTTTTATTTTACGGTGCGAGTGCCTACTGTATGTTTCCAGTTAGATCTCGGTGTAAATCGTGCATACCTGTGTATAATTGTCTGTTGGTTCCTGCCGCGTTTTCAGGCCTGGTTTTCCAGGCCTCGAGGCTTTGTTGTCTCCTCTCGGCGGTCGTTTGTGGTCCATTTACTTTCGTTTGTGATCCATTTTTCCAATCTTTTTTCACACCATACTTCCCAGAACATCTTACCCTCTGTTTCGTTTTAATACAAAAAAAAAAGAGGATTGTCCTTCTATTTCCCGTGTTCGTTCATTCTTCAACCACTTGTTTCACCCCACCCGTTTTTTTCCTGTTTTTTCCTCTCCTTCCTTCATAACTCAATCCTCTCCAGCCAAACGACACCTTTCCAAATCCAGTTCTCACCATACTTCTTCAACTTTATCCTTCTTCCTCTGATCCACTTTCACCTAACCTTCAAAAAAACATTAATGAAAATTTTTAAAAGTAGGCCTCTCCTTCAATACTAAAATATTCCTTATACACCTCCCTGTTCCTTCATTCTATGCTCTCCTTTCTGTCAATCTCCTATCCTTCTGTTCCTGCTTCTGAACCTGTGCTGGAATCCTTCATCACCCTTAGGAATCCTTCATGCCCTCATTTCGGGAATTTCCCCAGCTTGTTTTCACTGCTTAGTTTTAAAATGTTTAAACTTTCCCCTGAAGTGTTTTGTTCTGTTGTAGATTAGAACACACATTTTTCTTATTCTTTAAAAGGTTGTTTTCGAGTTGCTCACCAAATCTCTTCATTTCAAATAAAAATTCAATCTCTTACAGTTCTTCCTTCCTACATTGCTGAAACTCACCTGCATTCCACGCCTCCTCCAACGTATTCAAACGGATCTCTGACTTGAAAATCACAAGAAACTCATTTTGCAATAAACGTTCGTTTTCCATTCATCGTCCAACACTTTCCAAAATCCAAACTCATCCTTCCCCTCCTAAATTCCCACCTCACTCATCCCTTTCAAATCTCCCCCCTTGATCCTCCCCTCTTAAACTCCCCCCTCACCCCGCCCTTCCAAAATCCCTCCTCACCCCTCCCCTCCCAAACTCACCCCACATCCCTCCCCTCCCAAATTCCCCCCTCACCCCTCCATTTCAAAACACCCCCCATCCCTTTAAATCTCCCCACCCTCATTTTTTCTCCAATTCTCCCTTCCCGCCCCTCCTCCTCCTCAAAGCGTCATCCCCGCTTCCTCACCCTTCCAACTCTTACCTCCATGTCCTCCAACCTTCTCCCCGCTCTGTCACCCTTCAAGCAACACCTCATTGCACCTCCCCCAATCACCATCAAACCTTTTGTCCTCCTCATCCTTCCCTTTCTCCTAGCTCTTCTGAAATCTCTGACACACGATCAACAGCTCTCCCTACCTCCTCCTCCTCTTCCTCATCTTACCCTATCCCTCCCCTCCCTTGTCCTCTCCTGTATCCGATGCTCCCCCTTCCTCTTCCTTAATGGTATGGACCTCAAACATCCAGGGCCTTCGCTCAAACCCGATTGACCTCTCCATTCAGGTTGCTTCTGACAAACCAGACTTAATCTGCTTGACAGAAACTTTCCTCCTTCAAGATGTCTCCGATTCCTTAATATCTCTCCCTGGTTACTCCCTCCTCTGGTATGATAGACCTGAGCCTCGTCCTGGAGATGCGGTTGTTATCTTTATCAAAAACTCTCTTACTCACTCTCCTTGCACTGCCCTCTCTCCACCTCACCCCCAGGAGTACCTCTGGCTACGGCTTCCACTTCGCTCCCACCTTTTGTTCATATGTGTTCTGCACCGTCCAACAAACAGTGATGATCTATCTACATCTCGCTGTCTGATAACATGGACCAACTTTATATCTACTCATCCCAACTCTCTCTTCCTCATATGTGGTGATTTCAACTGTCATCATGCTGGCTGGCTGAGTGTGGGACCCTCTCTCACCAGCCATGGCACCTCAGTAAAGGACTTCTGCGACTCATTGGGACTGACACAATCTATCAATTTCCCGACCCGGATATCAGTCAATGGAGCATCTTCTCTTCCAGACTTGGTTATGACAAACTTCCCTGCAAATGTCTGCTGCTCTTCTTCTGCTACATTCGGTTCGTCTGACCATATGCTTGTTAAAGTAGACATCTCTCTGTCCATTCTCATAGAGCCTCCTCAACGTCGACTAGTCTGGCATTTTACTCAGGCCAACTGGCACGGTCTTCAAGCAGCCATCAATCATCTGGACTGGTCTCCCATCTCGACTGCCTCTGACATCAACTCATCCTGGGAATTCTTCCAAAGTAAACTGCTCTCTCATGCACAGATTTATCCCATCCCGTCTTCAGTTGTCATACCCTTACTCCTGTCCATGGTACACGGAATCTTGTGGTGAGGCAGTCGCCCTGAAACAACTTGCCTTTGCCTCCTGGAAGGCAAATCCAATGAAAGGCAATCTCATTTCCTTTCACAAAGCCCGGAACAAGTGTGTGTCTACCCTCAGGAGAGCCAGGAAACATTATCTCCCTACTCTCAAGACTGAACTCTCAAACCTGAGTAGTGTAATAATGTTGGTTCTGGGACACCCCAAATCCCCATTCACTTACATGTTAATTTTTCCATTCCCTCATTGCCCCTAAACACCTCTATTCCTCTCACCCTGTTCTTTACGAACCTTCTAACCTTTTGACATGTTATCCTTATTCATTAGACCACTTAAACAATGGTCCTTCTGTGTGAACCTGTGATCCTTCTGACCTTATGGACATTTTAACCTTTTACTCTTGATATCATCTGGTGAATCATCTTTGACCCACTCAAACAACGACCCTACAAATATTTGTTTATGTGTGGGAAATAATTTAATTCTCCTACAACTCTCCTCACCATCTAATACATTAACAAAAAATATGTTTGAGTTTGGTTCTTTATCAAGATATTTTAACTGAGCTAAAATAAAATGATAAACCTCCCTCAATGTTCTTGTCTGAGCGCCTCCTCTCCCACATACCATTTTAAAATTAATGTATGTATTTTCCTGACAACCATCAAAGTTTTCCGTCCACTCAAAAATATTTTTATCTTTTTTACCCAACTCACCGGTATTTAAATTAATTATCTTATTTGTTTTGTGAACTTTTTTACCAGTTGCCTTTTCAATTATACCTATTTGATATTTTTCACATTCATTATGTTTTCCATTTATATACCAAGGTTGATTACACCTCCACTCTTTAGTCTGGTTGATACTTGGTTCTATCATTTATATAATAGTAAAAAAGGCGGCGGTAGCCCGTTAAAATCCCCAACCCCCCTTTTTAACTTATCACTTATATATATCTTATCACTTATATATATCTTATCACTTATGTATATCTTATCACTTATATATATCTTATCACTTATGTATATCTTATCACTTATATATATCTTATCACTTATATACTTATATAACCATAAGGGAGACTATCAATTCCATTTTATAAAATAAACCTCTTATCATCAAAAGCCCCCAATGCTTTCTTATTTATCTCTTCTGAATATAATTGATGTTTATAACTTCTTATTCCATTAATCTTTCTAAACTCTTCTTTCTTTGTTGTTAAACAGTTATAATAATCCTTAAAGTTTATTGTTTCTTTAATAACATTTTTCTTTACACCTTTTTTTTTTTCTTTTTTTTGTATACAAGATCGAGGCTCGTGAAAGAGCGAACATTAATCACACAGAAAGACAAACAGACACACAAAACAAATAACATCGGGAGCGGTAGACAAGATGGGGAGAGGGGGTAGGACACAAACACAACATTTGAGAGCAGGGACCGAGAGACATGGAGACATCGAGAGAACTGTGGGAGGGAGAGGGCTTTGGGGGGAAGGCATGGGAAGGGGGGGGGGGTGGGAGAGGTATAAAACATATGGACACTGCCAAGACTTCCAGGAAAGAAGTTGGAATTTCAAACAAGGTGGATCTGGGGTGAATTAGTGGGGGTAGAAAAGATCAAGGTTTTGGATGGGGGAAGATAAGAGATGGTGGTGAACAGCTGTTTTGAAGACCTGGAGGGAGGAGTGTGATTGAAGTGAGTGTGGGAGTTTGTTCCAGAGGCGGGAGAAAAGAGGAATGAAAGAGTGAAGGTGAGCAGAGAGCCGAGATTTCGGCAGTTTAACCATCAGAGGGTGGCTGGCAGATCTTGTGCGACCTGTAGGAATATTTGGTGGACAGAGCACAGAGAGAGCTGGGGGAGCAAGGCCGGAGAGGAGTCGGTAGAAGACAGAAAGACCACCTACCTGCCTGCGGTGAGTGAGTGAAAGGCCCTCAGAGATAGCTTCATCGCGGGAGATTCCAATGATTCTGAAAGCTTTGGATTCAACAGCGTGAAGCCGAGCCAGGTGTGAGGCAGGAGCACCAGCCCATAGGGGAGAACAGTATTCCATTGAGCTGCGGATGAAAGCCTTGTATGTGGTGAGGAGCTCAGGTGTGCCTAGGAAGGACTTCGCACGACGGAGGATGCCCAGTCGGCGACTGGCTTTGGAGGCCAGCTTGGAAATGTGGTTTTCCCAAGAAAGATCATGGCAGATGGTGAGACCCAAAAGCTTGAGCGACAGAACTTCTTGGAGAGGATTGTTGAGAAAGTAGATGGGAGGGTTGTCCAGTCGATCTTTTCAGAGAGACATAGTAAGAGTGTGAGATTTGTCAGGATTGAAAGACATGTTCCACATGTTTGACCAGTCTGTGATTTTGTCCAGGTTTTCAGAGAGTGAGGAGGCTGCAGACTGCCGATCTGAGGGAAGAGGAATGGAGCGGCAGAGAGTGGAGTCATCAGCAAAGAGATACAGAGAATTTTCCAGAGAGTCGGAGAGATCATTGATAAAGACCAGAAAAAGCACAGGGCCCAGCACACTGCCTTGGGGAACTCCAGCCTGAACGGGAAGGGGAGATGTGAGAAATCCATTCAGGGCCACACGTTGACTACGACCAGAGAGGAAGTCCGCAAGCCATGCATGGAGATTTCCATGGATACCATAGGAGGAGAGTTTGGTGAGCAGAGCTGGGTGCCAGACCGTATCGAAGGCACGTGATATGTCAAGGGAGACAGCTCTGATTTCCTGTTTGGCATTGAGGACCTCCATCCATTGTTGAGACAGCAGAAGCAGCATGTCCAGAGTAGAGTGACCTGGTCTGAAACCAAATTGATGATCAGAGATCAAGCCATTGGAGAAGAGGAAAGATTTCATATCCGAAGCAATGATGGATTCCATGACTTTGCTGATAATTGGGAGCAGGCTGATTGGTCTGTAGTTGCAAGGATCTGTTTTTGCACCTTTTTTGTGTAAAGCAGTAATGTTTGCTGATTTCCAGGATGCTGGCAGATGACCTTGAGCAAAAGATAGGGTGAAAAGAACAGAGAGAGGGTGAGATAGAGTGGCAGAGCAGGATTTTAGGACCCGTGGGCTGATGCCATCTGGTCCAGTTGCAGAATCAGAGTCGAGGTTTGACAAAAACTCCTCCACCTTGTCAGGAGAGAAGGTCACAGAGTCCAGGAGCAGTTTGGTTCGACTGGGAAAGGTGGGAACAGAGAGAGATGGGGTTGGAACTAAGGATTATGAGGCAAACACAGAGTTGAGGCATTCGGCTTTGTCACGTGCGATGTCAACTGTGTGGCCATTTGAGGTAAGGGAGCGGATGGAGGGGGAACAAACACCAGAAACGGATTTGACCAGACGCCACCAGGATTTGGAGGAAGGAGACAGGTTTGAGAGTTCATTCTTGAGTGAGGAGAGATAGTGCTTCCTGGCACTCCTGAGGGTGGACACACACTTGTTCCGAGCTTGGTGGAAGGAACTGAGATTTCCTTCAGTTGGAATAGCCTTCCAAGAGGCAAAGGCAAGTTGTTTCAGGGCAACTGCCTCACCACAAGATTCAGTGTACCATGGACGGGAGGAAGGGTAAGACAACTGAAGGCGAGATGGGATAAATCTGTGCATGAGAGAGATCAGTTTGCTTTGGAAGAATTCCCAGGAAGAATTGATGTCAGAGGCAGTGGAGATGGGAGACCAATCCAGACGATTGATGGCTGCTTGAAGACCGTCCCAGTCGGCCTGAGTGAAATGCCAGACTCGTCGACGCTGAGGAGGCTCTCTGACAATGGCCAGAGAGATGTCCACTTTGACAAGCACATGATCAGAAGGACCGATTGGAGCAGAAGAAGAGCAGCTGACATTAGCAGGGAAGTTAGTCATAACCAAGTCTAGAAGAGAAGATACTGCATTGGCTGAGATCCGGGTCGGGAAATTGACAGATTGTGTCAATCCCAGTGAGTCACAAATGAAATTCCCTTTTGTTTTAACTTCTTATCAGTCTTTTCAACGTTATTCACAATGTATTTATAAGCATAAGCCTTTGACCTCAATCCCACAAATTCACTCATAACATTTCCTCCTAATTCATCCTTGAACTTTCCAATCACCTTTTTATTTTTAGAAGAGAACAACTCACTCTCTGGACTGTAATTACTCGTGTCATAGATATTAATGTCTCTTTTCATGTCTGAATAAACATCGTTGGTATTAATTTTCAAAATAAAACTATCCGTATCCATATAAAGTAGATTAACATCATTTTGATATTTCTTCCTCAAGTTATTATAAAAGTAATCATACATTAATGACTTTGATAAATCAAGAATTGATGTTCCAATATAAATAGGTTTGTCCATTTCAATACTCTCTTTAATCAAATGGATTGCACAAAAGTTCTCAGTAAAGACCTCAGCTCGAGTAAAACTCGGTCTATTAATTAATTTTGATGTTTGTTCCCAAGATGTTGATAGTCTGATATTTTGTCTTTTCCTCACATTCTCCATAGTCTTACCAAAGACCGCATTATTCATCAATTTATAAAAGTCTTTCTCAAAATCTGTTTTTGACTCTGTTCTTCTTTGTGTATTAAAATCAATGTACCCCTTTAACCAATGACTTTGATTGAACTTTAGAACCCTATGGATCTTCTCTACTCTTAGACCTTTTGATAAATATTGTCGCAAATTTCTTTGGTGTAGAACATAATTTTTCTTGTTATATAATGTAGTAAGTAATTTTTCTGTTGATTCACCTATATCAAACGATCGTTGATAATCACTCAACCATTCTTTCTTTGGACTTTCTTTCTCACAAGCAAATGGGAGATCTTTGTGTAGGTTATGGAGTTCCTCTGGATATTTCAAATCAACTTCAAAATAATAACCAACTTTTTCTTCATCCAATTGTTTTTGTGTAGAGATACATACATCTTGTAAAACGTTTTTGTAGTCTTTTTCCTTTACCCACCTAAGTTTTCCATAAGGAAGAGCCTGAGACATTGCCCAGCCATACAGGTTGTTCGCATCATAGTAAGAACATCAAGTAAGAACTCTCTTTCGTTGGATCATAATTTGGAAGATATTTGTTATTTGCTTTTGCGTATCTACTCGAGCAGACTTGTGAAATTCCACCTCTTTTTGCCTTTTCAATCATCAAAAGCATATCAACATCGGTTATCAAATCCAAACCTTGTTTTGTCATTTTCAACATCGCACTCCAGGCCAATCCAGGTGCTGTGTAGTAGTGAGCAGGATCCAATCCATATCCAGTGCGACAAACAGATCTAAAGGCTTCAAATACATCGGCCAATAAAAGCACATCAGTTTTGAGATACAAATCGTGATACTCGCCAACATTCTTGATGTTATATTTTTCCCAAACATTTTGTGCGTGGACATAATCTTTATCAGATATATTACTGTTGTTTAATTTGTTATAGAAATTTTCTTTTGAAGGAAGTTGTGTTTCATTGAATCTCTCAAATGAGTCCATATAGTCATAGGGGTAAATTCCCTTTTGTGTTAGAAAATCTTTATCTAAAAAATACTCTGAAAGACATGGAAACTCTTTTAGATTTTGAATCAAGTTAGCCAATGGACTTGCCATGAATTTAAATGTATCAAGAAATCTGATATGAGTAATAGGAGATGTGTGAATTGTTTTTGTGAATGAAATGTATTTCTGATCCGTGTTTGGAATTGCTGAGATACTTCCAGAAGTCTTTGAGAGTTCCTTGATAAATAGATGTGTATCATAATGAGTGTTGTTATGAAGAAAGACAGGAATGAAAGAGGGGAGTTGATAATTAATATTAAAACTTTGATGAGCCGGACCTCTATATTTACCAGTGAGATGACAATGGTCTCTAACCTTTAGACCTTCACCAATTTTCTTCTCACAAATATGACAGTCAACCTTTGGTTGTCTAAACTCTCTTTTTTCTTTACTTGTTAAGGACATTGGTTTATTGGTTTCTCTCATTATCTTGGTTAATCGAACACAGTCTTTTTCTAGTCGTTTCACAAACTCCTCTGGGGTATTTGAGCCTCTATACACCTCTAACTTGTTATATTCATCACAAACGGATGATTTGATATAATAACAAAAACCACAAGGAGTATGTTTTTGATATTTATTTGTGTATGATTCTTTTGGATCTGGAGAAGCAGTATCTATTTTTTCTAGAATACTTTCAAAATCAGCATATATAACAAATGGATGTTTGATCTTTTTATTTTCATCTTTGAATGTGATCTTTGAGCCTTCTTTAGGCATATTGATTACCGTTGATTTATGTTCGCCACAATAATTTGAATGTTTATCTAATCTTTCTTGTGAATTGAAGAAGTTAAGACAACGCAAACAAATATATATTTTATTTGTTCTCTTACAGACTTGTGGTTTTATTAATTTAGCAATATCTTTGATGTATGTATAATGTGAATTTTCGTCTGAATTAAAATAGAGAAGATTAATATGAGTTTGTTTACAATTGTCAGAAAGCTTTAAAACCTGAATGTTGTTTGTTTCTGTTAGACCATAAACATTAACTGATAAATTATTCATCTTTTCAAATTTAGGAATATCATTTAAAGTCATCGGAAACTTTAGATCTTTCGTATTTAATGTATTCTCATATTTTTTATAATGAGATACTCTTTCATCATGAAAATGTGGAGGATGTAAGTGTGCTAAAATAGACCAGAGAAAACATTTATTGTCTTTATTTTTGATATTGATAACTGCTTTTCTATTTTTGATAACACTGGGTAAATCAATGTAAGAAGAAGCTTTTAGAGGATCTGATTTAAGAATATGAATGTCTATGTAAATAATTTTTCCTATATTGAATCCACTTCCTACGATTGAATTATCCACATCTTGCTCTTGTTTAATAAGTTCATCATAGACTCCTGATGTTTTAAAATCTTGATATGAAGATATAAAGTGTGGCTCAGTTCTCATGTATGGTGTATCTATAACTCCTTTATCCTTTGTCATTTCTAATTTTACCCCCATATAAAATTTAAGTGGTTTCATTTCTTTTAGTGTTTTTTTAATCAATGTTTGAACAGCAGGTTTGACTATTTCTACAGCATCAACTATAGACTTTGGTTCGGGAGGTTTGAAGTTAAAGATTCGAATCCTGATATGTCTTTTGAAAGCACCATCAGTATTTTTAATAGTAAACAATTTTGACAAGTGTTTGTTAGTTTTAAGATGGGCTTCAAACCCCTTCTTGAGGATGGTTGTTTTACAGACCTCACAATGTTTTGTTTTAGGTGGAAGAGGGGAAAGTTTGTTAAGAATGTTGTATGTATGTTTTGCGGTGAGAATATGTTGTTTATAATATTTTACTTCCTTCTCGCAAGTATCACAATAAACCATATTTATAGCGTGAGAAAACGTGGTGTTTTATATATATCACTGTGCTTAAAATAAAACACTTTTGAGCTTTACAGCTCCGTTTTATATATATCGCTGTGCTTAAAATAAAACACTTTTGAGCTTTACAGCTCCGTTTTATATATATCGCTGTGCTTAAACTAAAACACTTTTTCACTCAGAATCATCTAAGTCATAACTATCACATGAATACTCAGAATCATACTCAGAGTCATCAATAAAGCTACTCTCATAACAATCATTTGAGCACAAACTATTAGTATCATAACTATCATCTGTGTTCAATGAAATACTATCATCACCATCGTCCGAGTTCAATGAAATACTATCATCACTATCGTCCGAGTTCAATGAAATAGTAAAATCTTCACTGCTGTAATGACTCATATTTAATTAGCAGAAAAAACCTTTCCATCTATACCAATATACTTTCTTTCATTAACGGATTCAATCTCTACATTTTTAATATCAAAAGTTATCTTTAAATAATCTCTAACTATCATAGAATGAAATGACATTTCACCAGAAATATTAACATCATTCATTTTACTTAGATCTACACCCTTTGGATTATTAAAGTAAATACAAATTTCTCCACGAGTATTGTTGATGGTCTTATCATTCTTTTTCAAAGTATCGTGGTCAATCACTTTTTCAAGCTTTGAATAAATTGCCAGGAGTAGAGGAGAAACTTTTGTTAGATTTACTTTAATGGATGTCTTTCCAGGTATAGTTAGAGCTCTTCCTTTAAATGAAATAGAGGGGCTCATGTTATTTTCCATAACTGGTTTTACCCAAAAATTTCCATATTTATCTTTGTTCAATTTAACATCTTTGACATATTTTTCTATATCTTTCACTGAAGTAGAGATTGATTGAAATTTGTCTTTTGTGCTTTGAAACATTGTATTTATTAATGAATAAACTTGCGTTTAGTTTAAGTAAAAATTTACCATATAAATATGATAAGTTCTGAAGGATATTTAGAATTTCCAGACTCTCCATATGATAAATTAGAGAATTGTCCGGCTTGTGATAGAATAGGGCTTAATAATGAGGGTTCATATAAACAATGTATTTTCTGTGATTTAATTTTAATTAATGATAATAAAAAATATAAAAATATATATAACTCTTTTAAATTAGAACCAAAAATGAATTACTTTACAAGATTAATAAGAGAGATGAATGTTAAGTATTGTGATGATAATACACATTTCTTTCAAGGGAAGAGACTATTTGTATTGAGAAAATGTATAAGGGTTTAATGATATTTATTATTCAAAATAATTTTAATGGAAATGTTAATACAAGATACTATATAAATAAAATAATGAATTATTTTGAAATTAAACCCGAACTCAGGATAAAATATAGAGTTTCTAAAATAGCTCACAAAAAGTTAGATGACTTGTTTTCCAAATATATAAATGAATGATTTTTTACCCGTTTGGGAAAATAGGATAAAATTTAATAACCATAAAAACATTCCAAATTCATTGAGATGTCTAATAGTTGGTTCAAGCGGATGTGGAAAAACCTGTTTACTTTTAAAGATGCTCCTTGGTCCTAATTTTTTAGATTATGATAATTTAATAATTTTTACAAAGTCTAGTTTTCAACCCGAGTATCAACTACTCTCACAGGGTTTTAATGCAGGTTTTAAAAAGGAAGACATTATCGGTTTATTTAAACTTCAAAACAAACTAAATGATTATAATATTGAAGATATAATACAATTATTTTGTGATACACAGAAATCAAAATCGAAACCAAAACCCATAACTTGTATTCTCAGTGACAATACGGATGATATACCTTCACCTCAAGATTTAGATAAATCAAAAAAGAACCTCGTCATCTTTGATGATTGTGTTAATGAGAGAAACCAAACAGTAATGGACAGCTACTATACAAGAGGGAGACATTCTTCTTGTAATTGTATTTATCTTAGTCAGTCATATTTTCAACTCCCTCGACGCTCAATAAGAAACAATGCCAATACTTTTATTTTATTTAAGTTAAATTCAATAGATGTAAATAATTTTTGGAGAGATAATTGCTCTACGTTATGTAGTAAAAAAGAATTTGAAAATTATATGAAACACACGATTGGAAAATATAAATATATTGTTGTGAAACAAGATGAGATATTAAAGGATGTATTTTTATTTTAAACATAATTACATATATAAATGACAACAATTATTATTAACCTTGTGGGTAAATCTGCTTCTGGAAAGAACTTTCATAAATCTAAACTCTTGAATAGTAAAAATGAAAAGATTGTAAGTTTTTTTTAAAAACACCCTATGATTCGTTTTGTGAGTACTACAACCAGAGCAAAGCGACCAGGAGAAGTAGAAGGGAAAGATTATTACTACATTTCAATGGAGGAACATATGCGATTGAGGAACGAAGGTCAAATATTTGCAGAGGTCTCTCTTGGTTCTACAAAATATTCACATTGTAGGAGTGAGTTAAATAAAGTGAAATCTAATGGTCTTGGGATTTTAGAAACTAATCCTGAAGGAATGAGACAAATTATTAAACATTTGTGTGGTGATGGAGTTAAGATTTTATCATTCGGTTTTGATATCGATGAGGAGACTCAACGCAAACGTATGAAAAGCAGAGATACAAGTATTAGTGAAGAAGAAATAACAACTCGTATTAATACCAATAAAGAATTTGATGAAATATTTAAAGAAAAGGATTTATTTCAACACATTTACTATAATGATGAAGAAAAGGAAAATTTTCCCATTGACCTTTACAATTCATTAAATGATATTTTTCAATAAATAAATACAGAAAATGAATACCGAAGAAAGAGCAAGAAAGTTTAAAGAACATCAAGAGTTGGTTTCAAAAGTTGTAAAACAACAGGAAGAGATAAAGAAGAAACGGAGACAGAAACGAACTGGTGAAGAAGCCTTTGAAAGAAAACAAGAGAAATTTTTTAAACCGCTTTTAAAAACTCAACACCCTACAGTTCCCATGGTAGAATTTACTCCGAAAAAACTTCAAATGCTCAAAGATTTTAGTCAGATAACAAAACAAGAACTTGGAAAATTAGAATATAATGATGAAGAATTATTTCAGAAACTTGAGGAGGTAAATCAACCCCCTAATTATGTAGTGGAAGCTCTTCAAAACAATGAATATTTGGCAGATTCAAAAACCAGAGCAGGTCTCATTCCAACAGAAGAACCAGCAGTGTTCCATCTTGTGGAAGAAAAGGTATTGATATTTAATGATGAATTGATGTTCTTGAGTTCTACTCAACCAAATGTTAAATTAACTCCAAGATTAATGTTTCTTCTAACAAACCCCGGATTCAGCGGTTCAAAATATTTTGAGGAACCACTTGATATGGAAAGAGAGGAAGATAGGGTATATATTGAGTTGCTAAATGCACTTGATTATGGAGTTTCTGTTGCTGGTAAAAGTAAGAAGAATGAGAAGGAGAAACATATTATTGATGCTTTAAGTAAGCTTGGTTCAGGTGTTAGTTTTCTTCCAAATGACCCATCACAATTAGTTAATAGGCTATTATTGTTGTTAGGTAGTAAGAAGGCTGGAAACAACAATTGTTTTAATGAATCCTCAGCCATTTTAGATCAGTTGATGAATATGAAAATAATTAATAAATGTCAATACAAAGATATTTTATTAGATATTAAATAAGATGAGAAGCACAATTCTTAGTTTTAATTTCACAACGAGCGATTACACAGCTTCATTCCCTTACCCACTACAACTTGACCCCCTTACCTCATATGAGGCTTCTTTGTTGTCAATGGAAACTTACAATACCCTTTTTAATATCACAGAGAAAAACAACAAGTTTAGTTATAATCCAGGAAGTGGATATAAAACTATAACCGTTTCACCCGGAGCTTACGAGATTTCTCAAATATCTTCAGAAGTCTCTCACCTTATGAAAGAAAAAGGTGATGAACCAAAAAATATGGTAATAGATATTCAAAAACACACTTCAAAATCAACGATTAAGCTTTAAAATAATTATAAAGTTGATTTCACGATTGAAAATTCGTTCAGAGAGCTATTGGGTTTCTCTTCAAAAAAGATTGAAACTAACGGGACGTTTTACAGTGATAATGTTATCCAAATATCCTCTGGTATAAATTCAGTATTAATTCATTGTGATTTGATTGATGGTGCTTATAACAATGGAATAAGAACAAATACAATATTTTCATTCAGTGCATACTCAACCCCGATTGGTTATAAATTTAATATGGAACCAAAAAATCTTGTCTATTTACCTGTGTCAGGAAAAACCATATACAGAGTAAATTTTAGGATAACCGACCAAGATAATCGTATGATATCCTTTAATGATGAAATTATATCCATCAGAATTCACCTACGTGAAGTTTTTCAATAAATAAATAATGGTTATTGTGAGAAAACACGAGTTGGGAAAATATAAAATAATTACAGGGGAGGGCATGTACCTTTCACCATACTATAAGGGTGAAGGTATGTTTCTTGGGAGAGGATACTATAAACCTAAGAGACAACGAGGTGTAGGTCATCAATTTCGAAATAAAGGAGATGGGATAATTGATACTCTAATGGGTATTGGTTCAACCATCCTTAAACATAAAGACCTAATTGGTTCAACTGCTTCTGCCGTGGGTTCAGTTGCGGGTGCTATAAAGAGTATAAAAGATGCTCAAAAGGAGTCTCATAAATTACAATCAATCAAAGAAATTAAAAAAGGTAAAACTCAACTATCTTCACAAGAACGACAAAAAATCATTAAAATACTTGGGTCAGGGTTTCAACAATTTTAATGCTATATAAATACAAGTATGGAAGCGATTGATAGTATCTATGATTTGGATGATACGATTATCATTTCAAACTCCACTAAAAAGGAAGACTATTTTAAGGTAAATGCTATAACAGGAACAGACTGGAATTCAAACGGAACAAAAAGTTTTGAAATAAATAATCAACAAACTTACTTGAATATAGCTGATAGTTTCTTGCTGTGTAAATTTAAATTCACTAAGGCTGCGAATAATACTAATGCTACACTCGTAAATGATTTCTTCTGGAAAATGTTTGACAGTGTCCGCCTGTATATTGGAACACAAGAGGTTGGTGCGGTTGATTTTGTCTCTGCTACATCTGAAATGATGAAATTTACACTATATTCGTTTAGTGATAGAATGGGTAAGGGAGCTGTTGAAGGTTTTATTCCTGATATGTCAACGGGAACAAATGCTGACCCCGGTTATAGTCAAAGGAAGTCAATGTATAATGATGAAACAAAAGCAGAGAATAGTTTTACCGTAGCAGTACCTCTTAAAGGTATATTTGGATTTTGTGATTATGATAAAGTTTTGTATGGGCTTAAAATTAGATTTCAACTACAAAGGAATGATAATGTAAATAGATTGCTTTTTGGGGCTCAAAATGCTTTTGGTGATAATAATAAATTTGTTATTAATGATTTGTGTTGGTATATTAGTGAATATACTCCTAATCTTAAAACGGAAGAGATGTTAAATAGAAGACTTAACTCAAAGAAACCACTAAATGTATCATACCTTAAAAGAAGATGTCAACACGTTAAACTGGAACACACTACCTACACTTGGAATTTAGGTGTTCTTCAAGGAAAGCCACGATACCTATGGCTCATTTTTAAGAAACCAGATGGAGATGAAGGCACTGATAAGAATAATGCGCTGAGTGATAATGCTAAGGTGAAACAACTTCGGGTTTCTCTTGATGGCACATTTTATCCGCGAGATAGATTGGAAATTGATTGGGAAAAAAATGATTATGCGGAAGCCTACAAGTCCTACCAAAAGGTGTGTGAAAGTAATGGTAATAATGATCCTATTTTGGATATGGTTGCGTTTCAAAAACTTTATACAATCTACGCAATTGACCTGAGTTCTCAAAAGGAAACTATAAAGTCTAATCGAGTGGATACTTCTCTATACATTGAAAGAGGGGAGAGTGAAGAGATTAATGCATATTGTTTGCTTTTGGAGGAAACAGAATGACAGATTAATACAGATAATGGTGTTATGATTAATATCACATAGGTTTTTTCTCATAAATAAATGGTTGGGGTATATGTTAATCAAATCAATCTTAATAAATTAACATCTTGTATTCAAAATCAAAAGCCTTCCTTGTATTATTAATGTTAATACATTTCAAAGAAAAGGAGCTGTAAGAATTGATGTTTTACTCACACACACACACAAGTAAAAACACTAAATGATGTTGGATCTCTTAAAATTAAAATGACGAAACCTATGTTAAAGAAATATTCAATAGACGAGTCAAGAGGAGGATTTTCCCGTTTCTAATTCCTTTATTTGCTGGTTTAAGTGCGGCGGGAGAATTGACTGGTGGTATTTCAGCAGCGGTAAAAACTGCTAACGAAAGGAAGGCACAACTAAAAGCTCAAAAAGAATTGGAAAGACATAACAAGGAGTTGGAGAAACAAATTAGTGGAAGTGATGTAATTGTAGATTTTGCTCAAAAACTTGAAAGTCTACCTGATAAAGCTAGATTGTTGGTTGGAGATATGCTTTCCTCTATCGCTCAAGCGGGTGTTAAACTAACTAAACGGGGTAATGGATTGTATCTTTCTCATAAATAAATGGATAAATGGTTTAAACAATTTGGAAATAATACAACGTCAAATATAGAACTAGCTAAGTATTGTAAAACACTAAAAATTGATAATGTGGTTATTTGTATGAGAGATGAATTAATACATATAAATAAGAATACAAAGAATATTATTATGAATTTAGACACACAGAATGGTTCTCATTGGGTTTGTATTCATAATAGTCAGGATAAATATTATTTTGATAGTTATGGTATGCCACCACCTGTTGAAGTAATACAATTCTTACAGAATGGTGTTTATCAAACATTTCAAGTTCAAGAAATTAATTCTAAATGTTGTGGTCAATTATGTTTATATGTATTATTTAAACTCAACAATAATGAAAATTTTCATGATATCATTTTTAATCTAATATAAATGACTTATGTTGGAAAAGATGGTTCTATCTTTGGAAAATCCTCTCAGGATATTGATTTATCAAATTATTATACAAAGGCACAGGCTGAACGACAAAAATATAGTGTAAGTAAAAATATTAATATAAAGAATACTTATAAATTAATCAATTATCCAAACCCTACAGATGCGAATGACTTAATTAGATTAAGTGATTTATCACAATATATATTTTTAAAGAAAACAGCACGTTTTGTTAAACAAGTAAAATTTACAACCACAACACCTGGTTATACTGACCATACACCTTTCCTCATTGAATTTAACTACCTGCTTACAATTGAATTTTATAAAGAAGGACATATAGTTAATATGCGAATGAATAAATGGGGGTATGATATGCCTGATTTAGGGTATAATTGGTCTTTTTCAATAAACATAGAAGACCTACATGATTTGAATCAGTCTCGTAAAGAAGAATATTATCCACTTGGTGAGGATAAGGATTTATGTGGAAGTACAATTAATAAACAACAAATACATGGTTTTAAGAAAAGAAAAATATATGATAGTATAGCGATGGTTAGCATGACAAAGAAGGAAGGTCATGAGATAAGGATAGAAAGCCAAGGAATACAAACCAATTTGGTAGTGGGAAGATGGGGTGGTATTACCTGTCATAATATTAATCTCACATATATTTCTGATACATAAATGGCAGGAAGAAGACTACAAGAGAATTATAATTTTTGTATTCAAGGATACCTACAAGAAAAGGGTGCTCGGTACCTTATGATTTGGAGCATATACATGGGAATTTTGTCATTAAAAACTGGCCTTATTAGTCTAGGGCGATTAGTAATTTCGTGTTTTTTGTTTGTTAAAATTGATTTAGCAATGGATTCTGCTTCAGAATATTATAGAGATGTAAAAAAAATAGGGTTCCATTTTTTCTTTTACGTCTAATAGGTAGTAATTCGAAGAAATCCAAGATGGCCGCCATAAAATTTGGAAAATACACTTTTGTGCATATCTTTGTATCTAGATATCATATAAACATGAATAATATGTCCTTTTATATGTTTTCAGACCCAAGGAAGCCATATCTGCCATTGTTTTTACAGAAAAATGCAAGGAAATTAAAATAGTGGGCAATATACCAGCCAAAATGGAGACGGCCGTCGTGAAATCGGATCGTATAATTTCCCAATTAGAATCGATTCAATAAACAATCTTCACTGATAACATTTATTTTGAATACACACACATGCACACGCACACACACACACACACACACACACACGCACACACATACACACACACCTAAACATAAACGATGAATGAACATAAACGATCACATAAACGAATGCCTCATTCATCCTCATCCATATCTATCACACGCGGTTCATTGATGTTTGCTTTGTTGTTACAACTGTAACCCACACACCCACAAACTTCAGTACAAGGAATATTGTTATTGCGACAGCTACATCTTCCCATACACCCTTTTAGTCTAGTAGGAAGCCTAGGTCCCCCTGCACCCCCCGGAGATATACTTCTAATCAGTGTTTCTAGATTGGAAAAAATGTGTAGAAAATGACTAGCTATGGCCCCAAGCTGAAAAAATGTCCCACATACCATTTTTATGCAAATTACTGCTGCAAATTTTATGCAAAATTATGCAAATTTTATGCAAATTTTTGATGAGGAGTAGAGTTGAGGGGTCTTTGAGGGCTTCATCGAGGTGCTCTCGGTTGCAAGACTGGGTCATTCTGAGAAGCACAGCAGGGTCAGAGATCATGATGTTCTCCTCCTCAGTGAATCTCTCCATCAACAGCCTCTCCATTGCCTCACACACTGTTTTGAGGCAAAAGAGGGACTTTGCGTAGGCCTTTCCACTGAGAACACCTTTGAGAGATCCACTTGTTACTAGTTGTGCCTCAAAGAGAATCTCTGCATATCCAGAACCACGCATCTTGTGTCCAGTGAGCATCCCGATGTAGTTCATGGATGTGTGGAAGGGTCCAATCGTTACTACATGACTAGCAAATTCATTTGGCCAGCGCCAGATGATGGGAAGGGCTTTCATGCAGACACCCAGATCAAATGTATTCAGGACCCATCTCTGACCCACCTCAGCAGTTGCTGCCTCGGAACGCTTCAGTAGCTCACGAACAACTGCGTTGTCTGTGATCGGTTGGTGGATAGGCGTGCAGTAGTCGACTGTTGATTTGCTGGGTGGGGGAGAACCAGTTGCAGAGGTGAAACCCCCTAGCCCAGGCACAGGCTGCAGGCCATTGCCATGCCATGCAGGCACCAGGCACAGACCGATCACAGACAACGCAGTTGTTCGTGAGCTACTGAAGCGTTCCGAGGCAGCAACTGCTGAGGTGGGTCAGAGATGGGTCCTGAATACATTTGATCTGGGTGTCTGCATGAAAGCCCTTCCCATCATCTGGCGCTGGCCAAATGAATTTGCTAGTCATGTAGTAACGATTGGACCCTTCCACACATCCATGAACTACATCGGGATGCTCACTGGACACAAGATGCGTGGTTCTGGATATGCAGAGATTCTCTTTGAGGCACAACTAGTAACAAGTGGATCTCTCAAAGGTGTTCTCAGTGGAAAGGCCTACGCAAAGTCCCTCTTTTGCCTCAAAACAGTGTGTGAGGCAATGGAGAGGCTGTTGATGGAGAGATTCACTGAGGAGGAGAACATCATGATCTCTGACCCTGCTGTGCTTCTCAGAATGACCCAGTCTTGCAACCGAGAGCACCTCGATGAAGCCCTCAAAGACCCCTCAACTCTACTCCTCATCAAAAATTTGCATAAAATTTGCATAATTTTGCATAAAATTTGCAGCAGTAATTTGCATAAAAATGGTATGTGGGACATGTTTTCAGCTTGGGGCCATAGCTAGTCATTTTCTACACATTTTTTCCAATCTAGAAACACTGATTAGAAGTATATCTCCGGGGGGTGCAGGGGGACCTAGTCTTCCTACTAGACTATTTCTTGCACCCACAGTTCACGAGATTCATTATTGCTTCTGGGGCTGGAGGATTGAGGCATCGACTTGGGGCATAAACCCCATCATCCGAAAGTAACTGCCAACCATAATCGACAGGTGATGGAAGGGACGGATGGCTTTCTGCTGCCTTTCTCCATATCATTGCGATATAATGTGCTCGCTGAACGTGTAACTTTAGCGAACCAGTGGTAGGTGGAAGACTCTCTCCCTCAGCAGCACGGTTGGAGAATAAGAACCAGCGAAGCTCGTTTACTTTCGTGTGAACTTTAGACTTGTACAGCAGACAGACGAAGCGTTCCAGCTGGGAACACACTTCTGGTGACGGATCAGTTTGTCCCAAAGACTCCAGAGCCTCCCATATCTTGTTGTCACATGTCATGAAGACCTTAAAGCACCAGTCCTTGCTCCTGCCAGCGAACCTTCCAGACATGTCACTTCCCGTGAATGCGTGGAATCCAAGTATTGCAGACGCACGTTTCTCTCCTAGCATGCCATGAATAGGTTGGACTGCAATGCTCCTCCTCAACTTTCCCTTCCCAGTGAGAAACCTCGTAGCAGGTGGTAGATCGTGAAATCTCTGAATCAGTAGGAGGAAGATATCGGTATCTGGCGAATCAATGATAACTTCTGCATCTTTGTCGACTGTGAGAGCATGCAGAATTAAGAGTGTATCGGCCTCTTCTTGGCTGTGCGTGAGTAGACTGTCTGGAACTTCAGTGTTGCCCGTGGTCTTAGTTCCTGATGTCACCATGAACTTCTTCAACTTGTTTGGATGAGCCTTGCTGTAAGATAGACACTTCACAGCCAAGTACTCTGTAAGCTCTGCCTTGGTCTTCACATTGGAAAGGAAATCTTTGAGTGAAATCTTCTGGATCAATGTACTATCCCTGACGTGATAGTATGTTGATTTCCCCTTTGTCCTCTTTAGGCGCATTTTGTCTTTCAGTGAGTTATCGATGTATCGGTCGAATACCAACCTCACGTCATCATAATGCACGGCAATATTTTCGAGGCGTTCAATGAACGATTGAGCAAAGTCACTGCATGTAATCATTTGTTCTGTTTTGGAGATCCCGTTAACAAGAGCCATGCCATCAATGATTATCACTCTATGGCGAGAAGTAGTCTCGTTTTCATTGATCACTCCTGATCTTGTGGTTGTGTCTGGGTTTTGGCTGATCTGAGAGGGTTCCTGCAAATTTTGGCTTGAGATTTCATAGTCAGTTGATGGGTCATTAGTTTCTTCCCCAGCGTGTGCTGCTGCATCATTCAAAGCGGCAATTCCCGCGTCTTGATGCTCATTGATTTCTGTCGAAATAGGTTCTCCTGGTGGATCATGTACATCCTGCTCTTCAGGCTCAGCCAGATGCTCAAGTTGACGAAGGATTTTTGCCTTGTCGTATGCCAACAAGAGGGATCCATCAGATGCAAATAAAGAACGTGGAACGATGCCAAATTCATAGGTGCCAATACATTCTTTCAGGTCGAGCTCTGGTCGGCTCCGTGAGATAACGATGAACCTCTGCAACAATCCTCGCTCTTCTTTGACTTTGATCAGCTTGTCGCCCGATCTCACTTCTGTTGTGGCATTCGAACTCTTGAATGTTCGAAGTTTTCTTTTCGTCATTTTGTCCCACACAGAAAGTTTTCCCTCAGCTAAACGATCTGTGGCAAATTGCTGGAACATCTGTTGTCCGATCTCGTCGCGCTCTAAGATGTCGCTGGACACTTTTTCATTCATGACTTCTTTGGTGAGCAGGTTGTAGACCTCGTCTACTTCCTCTTCCATAAATGGATCGCCATGTTCACGGAACACCCTAGAAAGCTTGGAGGCATGGCTCATCACCCGGGAAAGCTTTCCCCCCGTGATTTCGTGGTGTTGTTTTCTGCTCTGGTTTTCACCAAGACCATATCCCTCCGCAAACTCGTGCAGTGACTTTGACAGCTCAGGTGCAATGAGGAAGAACTTGTCAAGCGCCTTCTCATTTTGAGTTATCCCTACGATTCCTCCAATCACCTTCAGTGTACGGTTTTCTTGCTCAATGCCATGGTCTGGGGCTATTGATGTGAAGCCTGCCAATCCTTTTGTCACACAGAAGTTCCCTTTCATGAATTCCCTCCACAGTTCTGGGTGCTGCTTTTCAGTCTCCTGCATTGTTGAAATGTAGAGAGGGAGCAACCGAGCATAGTTTAGATGATCGTGAGCGAAGAAGTACTTCGTGAGAGACTCGATGCTCTCCATATGCAGCAGCAGATCACGTTGTCTTGTACTTCTAATGAACAGAAGGATAGTCTCAAACTGTTTCATGTAGTTCAGGATGAAGCGCTGTATCTTGTTTGTGCTGACCTCAAATTGTTCCAGTTTTTTGGTCATATCTCTGGACTCCATCATGGCCAATGTTTTTTTGAGAATGTCGCATAGATTCTTCTCTGGCTCCATGCTCCCGCTGATGTCTCTCTGATATGCCTCTCCCAGACGAACAGATGACTCGTTCAGATAGGCCCTTTCTTCAGGTTCCATTGCCAGGAATCTCTGGAAGTACAGGTTGTACAAAGCGATCAGTGTTACCATGTGTGCCTCCAGAGCTCGATACAAGTGCCTCCCATTTAGTATTTGGCTCACTGTGGTTGGCGAGAAAAGTCCAGCCTCGACCCATGCCTGATCAATTCCACTCCCTTCCACGTATTTTCCTAATGCAGCTAAGGCCCAAAACACAACATGTAGCTCACCAGGTCGGAAGAGGAATTGCTTCCTGATGTCCTCACGTTCCACCCACATCTTCATCGCCAGGTCGTATAGCTGCAAATCGAGAGTCATGACTGTGATTGCCTCACTCCCCATAACATGAGTTGTGATGTTGTGAGCTCTCATCAGACCCGTGTACAGTGTATCATAGTCTGTAGGAGGCGACCTTATCAACGGAGGAACGAGAGCAACATTGGTCTTCTCACTGGACGAAGATAGCAAGGAATTGAAGGCTCCCCACGTCCCCGGAGCTGTGAGTTTGACGTCAACTTCTCCTTCTTCCTCGAAGTTCAGGCATCCAATCATCCAGGTCATATCGGTTTTCTTGTTCTTGTCTGTCTCGGGTTTTGATGTGAGCAGCTTGCAGTCGCTCTTTCTCTTCTCGGGTGCTGGCTTCTTGCAGGTCAACGTTTTACAGCCAACTGCATCATGTATCGTTTGAGCTTTTGATGACCGGTCAAGTTCAATTGGTGGTATCATGGGTGATTTCTCCGGTGATACAGGCTGGTAGATCGCAATTGCTGTACCATGAAGGGTATTCATCCCGCAAGGAGTTGACTCTAGAAAATCGATGTTGTCCATGGCAAACCAGACGAACGTGTCCTGAACCAACCATGGTGGTAGACAGATGCCTCCGGTGGACTCCATTTGCTTCAGTACGGAGTTGGCAATGCTGGTCTCAATCTCCATGACCTTTTTGTAGGAGATGGCGAGGTCCAGATGTGCAAGTTTCTCTACAAGCGCCTTGGATCGTGTGTTTTTGTGTATGTCGAGAGCTAAGCCCACACTCAATGGAGTTTCAAATCGTTGTTTGAATGATCCATCCTCGCTTCTTGGTTCGTACGATACCTGTCGGTCAGATTTATAAGCACCGACAAAGTGCTGCGCCAACAATGATGCACTCACACCAATGGAGTCCTCCCTGTTGCTATTTCCTACTTTCCTTGTTCCCATGACTGCATGCTTGCAGAAGATGTTGAGCATCGGGGGTGGCTTGTAATCAGCAAAGGTTCCATTAAATTTCCATGCTGGGGAAGATGCGATGTCTTTCCTCAATATTTTCGCAGCTCGCAAAAGTACTTTAAAATCGTCTTTGATGCTGTCTGCTGTAATTGTGCTTGATATCATGTGGTCTTTGAGCTTTGTGGAAAGAATCTGCTCTGGCTTTGTTTTGTTTGAGGGCCGGCTGAAATGAACATCGGCAATGTTGTCTAGGATCAATTGTTTCAGGTATGGCTTATAACTATGGTTGTCTGAGACCGGAAAGTCGTGCTCCTTAAGTAAATTGACATAGGTTACATGAATTTCATTCATATTCAGCACAGCATTTTCAGTAGTATCATTCAACGCAGTTTCAACAATTTCAATGAGTTCAAGGTCTGATAACACCTGACCAAAGTTAACATTGGTTGTTTCTGTTTGTTTTTCCGTCTTAACTATAGCACGTTTGGCCTTAACTACACATGGTAAATGATATTTCATGTCCTCAGCCATTGCTTGCAATGGGTCAGGCGAACTTATGACACTGTTCAGTCTCACTTTCAGATTGTCATTACTTGTTTCTTGGCCAATGTTTCTGATCTGGAGTCCCATGTTCTTTGTTGACACATTGTGTAGTTCACTTCCTCTGTCTTCCTGGCATATGACACATCTGAGCGCGTCAAATGTCTGTTCTCGGGAACACCTTCTGGATGTTGACGTGCTTTCCCCTAGATCACTAGAACTTGGTCGTCCTCTCTTTTTCAGTCGGATTTCTGCGGCACTGCCTGATGTTGTTCCTTTCTCAAACCTAGCCTTTGCTCGATCAATGTGCATCTTATTGGTAACATCTTTGTAACAAGCTTTATGGTAGCGGAGACCTTTTGCGAGCAATTCTTCAGCAGAGGAATATTGCAAACGTCTATTCAATGATGCAAACTTTGTTTCACCATACGTGTACTGTTCCTCAGCACCTGCCATCAGTTTCTCGACAGAGGAGAGTTTTGGTTTCGTTACAAAGGTTGTATAGTCTGTTTGCCCTATGGCCATTTGGCATACAAAACAAAGTCCGAAATCTACTGACTTCTCAATCTTCCTGGGTGGTGAGTCACTCATCTTGAAGGTAGGTGTAATTTTCTAGACACTCTTGAACTGTCGTCGGTCCTGCAAAGATAGATACTACTATTCAGATTCACATTTCGTCAACACAGTCAAAACCAGACCTTAACTAGATGGTGGAAACTTAATTAACCGATTTCATGCCGGCCGACCCCACTTTGGCTGGTATATGTCCACTTTTATTTTCCTTGCATTTTTCTGTAAAAACAATGGCAGAAATGGCTTCCTTGGGTCTGAAAACATATAAAAGGACATATTATTCATGTTTATATGATATCTAGATACAAAGATATGCACAAAAGTGTATTTTCCAAATTTTATGGCGGCCATCTTGGATTTCTTCGAATTACTACCTATTAGACGTAAAAGAAAAAATGGAACCCTATTTTTTTTACATCTCTATAATATTCTGAAGCAGAATCCATTGCTAAATCAATTTTAACAAACAAAAAACACAAACAATATTGTTATGACATATGGGCCTGCACTATATACTGATATTGTTAAACCCACAAATAGAGACTTGTTTAACATATTAAATAAAAATGAACTTCTCAAAGTTATGAAATATAAAACTCTTTTAGAAATCGTCAACAAATCTTATTGGTATCCAATTATGAGAAAAATAATTATAGATACAAGAATATCTCAAAATCCAGATGAGTATATGTATAATATTCTTTGGGGCTCAAGCTCAAGGGTAGCAAGGGATGAGGAAGGAGTTAAAGAAGAGAAGGAGGAAAGAGAGAAGGAGGAGAAGGAGGAAGGGGAGAAAAAGAAGGAGGAAAGGGAGAAAAAGGAGGAGGAAAGGGAGAAAAAGGAGAGGGAGAAAAAGGAGAAGGAGGAGAGGGAGAAAAAGGAGAGGGAGGAAAGGGAGAAAAGAGAGAAGGAAGAGAGGGAGAAAAAGGAGAAGGAGGAAAGGGAAAAAAAGGAGAAGGAGGAGAGGGAGAAAAGAGAGAAGGAGGAGAGGGAGGAAAGGGAGAAAAGAGAGAAGGAGGAGAGGGAGCAAAGAGAGAGGGAGGAAAAATATAAAAAGATGGAAATCAGTGAGATTAATAAAAGATTGAAGGTATTACAGCAAATAAATCAAACTCAACGCACTGAGGAGGAAAATAAAGAAATGAAAAGTCTAATGGAAATATTATTTTCAAGAATAACGGCGTCAATGTCTTCACTTTGAGGGAGGAGATTTAAACGAGAAAGTGGTGAAGAAGAAGAAGAAGGAAAAGATTATGTGGTTGATGATGTTGGTGTTATTGACTTTAGTTAGTTTTATTTGTAAATAAATGGAGTAGAGAGTGAAGGCATTCCTTAGGTTTCTTTATGTTTTAAAAATTAAGATAGAAATGTATATGTTAAAAACCAAAAAGGTTTTGATCCTCTGTCGGAATTTTTCTGATAAATAAATATGAGTTATTGTCTCAAATGTAAAAAGAAAACTAAATCTAAAAATATCTCTTATGTTAAAGCTAAAAATAATAGAGTTTATCAAAAAGGCATATGTCAAGTGTGTGGCTCTAAAAAGTGCCAATTCATCTCTCCTAAAAGAGGAGGAGACATACAAAGGTTTCTCTCAGGAAGTAAATTTACAACAACTGGAATTCCAGGGGAATTACATCTACCTGGATATTCGTTCTGTGGTCCTGGAACAAACCTAGATAAAAGATTAGATGAGGCTGACAATCCTAAATCTTGGTCTAAACCTAAAAATAGGGTTGATAAAGTGTGTATGAAGCATGATATTGCTTATGGGAAAACCGCTACATTGGATGAAAAACATGAAGCAGACAGAGAAATGTTATATAATTTGTCTTTGATATAAAATCCTACATTGAGAGAGAAAGTTGATAGGTTTATTGTTAAAAAAATGATGTGTCAAATTGAAACTTGGTCTTGGTTATTCACCCTCAAAAAACTATTAGACTCCAATGATGTTATCAAGACTGAGGAGCTTTTGGTTAATGAATTACACAAACCTATAATCACAAAGTTTAAAAGAAGGAAAGTTTATTCTAAATACACCGACCACATATGGTCCGCTGATTTAATTGAATTGAATAATGACAGGGGATACAGGTATGCTTTAACCGTTATTGATTTGAGGAGTAGATTTGCCTGGGTTGTTCCGTTGAAAAACAAGAGAGGTAATACTTTAATGTTAGCCTTTAAGCTAATATTTGATAGGGATAAAAGGAAACCAAAAAAGTTATGGACCGATGAGGGAACAGAGTTCTATAACAAAATATTTATGAAATTTCTTAAAGGGGAGGGTATTAAATTATACAGCACCTTTAATGAAGGAAAAGCAGTTGTTATTGAGCGTTTTAATCGCACTTTGAAAGAGAGACTATATAAAAAATTCACACAACTCGGTTCTCAAAAATGGGTGTATTTAATTCAAGATATTGTAGATAATTACAATAATACAGTTCATTCATCAACAAAATCAAAACCATCGGAAACATTTACAAAATTAGAATATGAAAAGGAGATTAATTTGAGAAAGCCCAAGTTTAAAGTTGGTGATATTGTAAGAATATACAAATGGAAAAGTCATTTTGAGAAAGATTATACACAAAAATGGACTCGTGAATTATTTAAAATCATTGATGTAATGGATACAGTCCCTTGGACCTACAAATTATATGATTTAAATGGAGAATAAATCTTGGGTTCATTTTACTCGCAAGAATTACAAAAAACACAAGTAAGCAGATAATACCCTTGAAAATAATAAATAAATAAATAAAATGTAATGGGGATACGTTTTTAAATCTGTGAACCCCAAACACAGAATCCCACAACTTTTTAGTTGGGGCTTAACTTTTGTGTGTGTATAATGGGGATACGTTTTTAAATCTGTGAACCCCAAACACAGAATCCCACAACTTTTCAGTTGGGGCTTAACTTTTGTGTGTGTGTGTATATGTGTGAGTGAGTCATAATAATATACAAACCCTAACCCAACCCCATCCCTAACCCAACCCCATCCCTAACCCAACCCCTTCCCTAACCCAAACCCATCTCTAACCCAAACCCATCCCTAACCCAACCCCATCCCTAACCCAGCCCCATCCCTAACCCAACCCCATCCCTAACCCAACCCCATCCCTAACCCAACCCCATCCCCAACACAACCCCATCCCTAACCCAACCCCATCCCCAACCCCATCCCTAACCCAACCCATCCCTAACCCTCACATTCAAAATCCCATCCCTAACCCAACCCCATCCCTAACCCAAGCCCAACCCTAACCCTCACATTCAAAATCCCACCCTAACCCAACCCCATCCCTAACCCAACCCCATCCCTAACCCTCACATTCAAAATCCCACCCTAACCCTAACATAATCTTTTTTTTCTTCTTTTTTAAATACGTATTTCATTTTTTTTCCTCCGCTTCTTCCAATTCTGTCTTTCAAGGCTTTCAAATTTGAAGAAGTAGAAATGGGAAGAAAGAATTTTCCAGCATTTTCTTCCTCGAACTTTCTTGATATTGCTTAAATCAAGCGTCATTAAACAAAGAACATTGTTCATTGCTTTAGAATGCAAAGAGTCTCCAAGATGGACCCCACAGGTAGAGTCTCCAAAATAAAACCAACTTTCCAAGTTCCCAAGGTATAACCACATTCCTGTTGAGCCTCCAAGATAGGTATCACATTCCGAGTCATCAAAACAAAACCCCCATTCCGAGTCTCCAAAAATATAACCATCTTTCCAAGTCTCCAAGGTAGAACCACAATTTTCAGAAATATTGGGGGTTTCCGTGATAAGTCTCACATAGTATAACTGCGGACCATCAGGGAAAACTTCCCTTTCCCAATTTTTTAGGGTTTCTATGATGTGTCTCACATAGTATAACTGCGGACCATCAGGGAGAACTCTCCTTGCCCAATTTTTTAGGGTTTCTATGATGTGTCTCACATAGTATAACTGCGGACCATCAGGGAGAATTCCCGTTTCCCAATTTTTTAGGGTTTCTATGATGTGTCTCACATAGTATAACTGCGGACCATCAGGGAGAACTCTCCTTGCCCAATTTTTTCGGGTTTCTATGATGTGTCTCACATAGTATAACTGTGGACCATCAGGGAGAACTCTCCTTGCCCAATTTTTTAGGGTTTCTATGATGTGTCTCACATAGTATAACTGCGGACCATCAGGGAAAATTCCCGTTTCCCAATTTTTTCGGGTTTCTATGATGTGTCTCACATAGTATAACTGCGGACCATCAGGGAGAATTCCCGTTTCCCAATTTTCACAAATTTGTGGGTCTCCAATGTATGACTTGTATTCTGACTCATCAAGGTAGAACTTGTTCAGTGGGTTTTGTTTTGATAACTCACAACAAGTATCATCATGGTAAAACTCTTTTTCAGGATTTTGTGGATCTACAAGGTATAACTCTTTGGCTGGATCATCAAGGTAGAACTCGTTCTGGGGGTCTTGGTTGTTCAAAAAGTCTTCAAACAAAAAAATAACTTCATCCCAAGTTGTGTTAAAAGCAGAATTTTCATTTCGTATCTCAGATACAATTTCCTGTGAAAGAAAATAACAATGTATTAATTTAATACAATATTTTTATTTGTATAAATCAAGCTCTATGAATATTAAAATAAACTTTGTTAACTCTTACACAAGTCTCATCTAAAAAAAACAAAAAAAACAAAACAAATTAATTAAATAAATAATTAATTAAATAAATAAATAAACAAACAAACAAACTTACCTCCATTGATAAGAGGTTCGAGTCCAGTTCATCAATCTGAAGGTTGAGTTCTACACAGGTAGTAGGACTCCAAGGAATAGCAAAGTTATCCCATTCCATTTCGGCATAGTAGTCCATTCTCAAGTGAAGCAGAAAGCGTTTGAAAAAGCCTGTGTGGTCGGTGCCTTTTATAAGAAGGGCTGGGTGTGTGTCATTTCCTGTGGAAATTCCCTGGGCAAACCTGGGCATGTCTTAACTGGAAATGATGTGATGGAAATTCCCTGAAAATGATGTAATGTATTACCTGGAAATGATACAATGCTGAAGAGTTTATAAAGTGGGTGGGACTTAAAGTGGGTGGGGCTTAGCAGAAATGGGCGGGGCTTAGCAAAAGTGGGCGGAGCTTACCAAAAAGTGTGCGGCACTGGAGGCGCTCAGACAAGAACATTGAGGGAGGTTTATCATTTTATTTTAGCTCAGTTAAAATATCTTGATAAAGAACCAAACTCAAACATATTTTTTGTTAATGTATTAGACGGTGAGGAGAGTTGTAGGAGAATTAAATTATTTCCCACACATAAACAAATATTTGTAGGGTCGTTGTTTGAGTGGGTCAAAGATGCTTCACCAGATGATATTAAGAGTAAAAGGTTAAAAGGTCCATAAGGTCAGAAGGATCACAGGTTCACACAGAAGGACCATTGTTTAAGTGGTCTAATGAATAAGGATAACATGTCAAAAGGTTAGAAGGTTCGTAAAGAACAGGGTGAGAGAAATAGAGGTGTTTAGGGGCAATGAGGGAATGGAAAAATTAACATGTAAGTGAATGGGGATTTGGGGTGTCCCAGAACCAACATTATTACACTACTAACCTGTCTCCCTCTTCCAAATCCTGGTGGCGTCTTTTCAAATCTATTTCTGGTGTTTGTTCCTCCTCCATCTTCTCCCTTACCTCAAATGGCTACACAGCTGACTCAGCAAGTGAAAAAGCTGAATGCCTCAACTGTGTGTTTGCCTCAAAATCCTGTGTTCCAAACCCATCTCTCTCTGTACCCACCTTACCCAGTCGTACCCAGCTGATGCTGGACTCTGGGTCCTTCTCTCCTGACAAGGGGGAGAAGTTTTTGTCAAACCGCGACTCTGATTCTGCAACTGGACCAGACGGCATCAGCCCACGGGTCCTAAAATCCTGCTCTGCCGCTCTTTCACACCCTCTCTCTGTTCTCTTCACCCTCTCTTTTGCTCAAGGTCATCTGACATCAGTTTGGAAATCAGCCAACATTACCGCTTAACACAAAAAAGGTGCAAAAACAGATCCTTGCAACTACAGACCGATCAGCCTTCTCCCAATTATCAGCAAAGTCATGGAATCCATCATTGCTACAGATATCAAATCTTTCCTCTTCTCCAATGGCTTGATCTCTGATCATCAATTTGGATTCAGACCAGGTCACTCCGCTCTGGACATGCTGCTTCTGCTGTCTCAGCAATGGATGGAGGTCCTCAACATCAAACAGGAAATTAGAGCCGTCTCCCTTGATATATCATGTGCCTTCGATACAGTCTGGCACCCCGCTCTGCTCACCAAACTCTCCTCCTATTATATCCATGGAAATCTCTATGCATGGCTTGCGGACTTCCTCTCTGGTCGTAGTCAATGTGTGGTGCTGAATGGGTTTCCCTGATCTCCCCTTCCTGTTCAGGCTGGAGTTCCCAAAGGCAGTGTTCTGGGCCTTGTGCTTTTTCTGGTCTTCATCAATGATCTCTCCGACTCTCTGTATAATCCTCTCTATCTCTTTGCTGATGACTCCACTCTCTGCCGCTCCATTCCTCATCCCTCAGATCGGCAGTCTGCAGCCTCCTCACTCTCTGCAGACCTGGACAAAATCACAGACTGGTCAAACAAGTGGAACATGTCTTTCAATCCTGACAAATCTCACACTCTCACTTTGTCTCTTCGAAAAGACTGTCTGGACAATTCTCCCAACTACTTTCTCAACAATCCTCTCCAAGAAGTTCTGTCACTCAATGTCTTGGGTCTCACAATCTGCCATGATGTTTCCTGGAAAAAACACATTCCAAGCTGGCCTCCAAAGACAGTCGCCGACTTGGCATTCTCCGTCGTGTGAAGTCCTTCCTCGGCACACCTGAGCTCCTCACCACAAACAAGGCTTTCATCCGCAGCTCAATGGAAAACTGCCCTCCCCTCCTGGCTGGTGCTCCTGCCCCACACCTAGCTCGGCTTCACGCCGTTGAAACCAAAGCTTTCAGAATCATTGGAATCTCCCGCGATGAAGCTAACCCTGAGGGCCTTTCACTCTCTCGCCGCAGGCAGGTTGGTGGTCTTTCTGTCTTCTATTGACTCCTCTCTGGCCTTGCCCCCCCAGCCCTGTCTGTGCTCTGTCCCCCAAATACTCCTGCAGGTCGCACAAGATCTGCCTGCAACCCTCTTCTGGTCAAACTGCCAAAATCAACACTCCCTGCTCACCTTCACTCTTTCATTCCTCTTTTCTCCTGCCTCTGGAACAAACTCCCCCACTCCCTTCCATTCCACTCCTCCCTCCAGGTCTTTAAAACAGCTGTTCACCACCATCTCATATCTTCACCCATCAAAAACCTTAATCTTTTCTGCCCCCGCTAATTCAGCACAAATCCACTTTTGTGAAATACCAATTTCTTTTGTGGAATTGCTAGCAGTGTCCACGTGTTTTTTTTTACCTCTCCCACCCCCACCCCCCTTCCCATGCCTCCTCCCCCCAATAGACCAGGGAATCTGTAAAGTTATATGGCCAAACCCACCACTAATTGCAATAGAAACCATTCAAGTGTTTTTCAACTCCAAATATACTATAGAATAACATAATAAAAGTCTCGGGAAATTGAAGTACAGGCTCATGCTTATTTTTCTAGTTGGCTGCCAACCCCCGCTAATTCACCCCAGATCCACCTTGTTTGAAATTCCAACTTCTTTCCTGGAAGTCCTGGCAGTGTCCATATGTTTTATACCTCTCCCACCGCCCCCTTCCCACGCCCCCCCCCCCCCAAAGCCCTCGCCCTCTCTCAGATCTCTCGATGTCTCCATGTCTCTCGGTCCCTGCTCTCAAATGTTGTGTTTGTGTCCTTCCCCCTCTCTCCCCATCTTGTCTACCGCTCCCTATGTTATATGTTTTATGTGTCGGTTTGTCTTTCTGTGTGATTAATGTTCGCTCTTTCACGAGCCTCGACCTTGTATACACAAAAAAAAAAAAAAAAAAAAAAAAAAACATTCCCGCCAAAACCGATTTTTTTTTAATTGGCCCTATATACGCAAGTAAAAGTGCTAAAAATGTATATGAAACACCTAGACATATGTTGTTGGTGACAAGAAACCCATTTCTGACATTTTTAAACTGGTCACATATTTCAAATTCAAAATGGCTGCCAAAATTCCCGCCAAAACTGACAAATTTTTGAAATTGGCCATGTATACCCAAGTAATAGTGCTAAAAATATATGTGAAACACCTACATACAGTGGGGAGAACAAGTATTTGATACACTGCCGATTTTGCAGGTTTTCCCACTTACAAAGCACGTCAAGGTCTGTAATTTTTATCATAGGTACACTTCAACTGTGGAAGACGGAATCTAAAACAAAAATCCTGAAAATCACATTGTATGATTTTAAAGTAATTAATTTGCATTTTATTGCATGAAATAAGTATTTGATACATCAGAAAAACAGAACTTAATATTTGGTACAGAAACCTTTGTTTGCAATTACAGAGATCAGACGTTTCCTGTAGTTCTTAACCAGGTTTGCACACACTGCAGCAGGGATTTTGGCCCACTCCTCCATACAGATCTTCACCAGATCCTTCAGGTTTCGGGGCTGTCGCTGCGCAACACAGACTTTCAGCTCCCTCCAAAGATTTTCTATTGGGTTCAGGTCTGGAGACTGGCTAGGCCACTCCAGGACCTTGAGATGCTTCGTACGGAGCCACTCCTTAGTTGCCCTGGCTGTGTGTTTCGGGTCGTTGTCATGCTGGAAGACCCGGCCACGCCCCATCTTCAATGCTCTTATTGAGGGAAGGAGATTGTTGGCCAAGATCTCGCGATACATGGCCCCATCCATCCTCCCCTCAATACGGTGCAGTCGTCCTGTCCCCTTTGCAGAAAAGCATCCCCAAAGAATGATGTTTCCACCTCCATGCTTCACGGTTGGGATGGTGTTCTTGGGGTTGTACTCATCCTTCTTCGTCCTCCAAACACGGCGAGTGGAGTTTAAACCAAAAAGCTCTATTTTGGTCTCATCAGACCACATGACCTTCTCCCATTCCTCCTCTGGATCATCCAGATGGTCATTGGCAAACTTCAGACGGGCCTGGACATGCGCTGGCTTGAGCAGAGGGACCTTGCGTGCGCTGCAGGATTTTAATCCATGACGGCGTAGTGTGTTACTTATGGTTTTCTTTGATACTGTGGTCCCAGCTCTCTTCAGGTCATTGACCAGGTCCTGCCGTGTAGTTCTGGGCTGATCCCTCACCTTTCTCATGATCATTGAGGCTCCACGAGGTGAGATCTTGCATGGAGCCCCAGACCGAGGGAGATTGACTGTCATCTTGAACTTCTTCCATTTTCTAATAATTGCGCCAACAGTTGTTGCCTTCTCACCAAGCTGCTTGCCTATTGTCCTGTAGCCCATCCCAGCCTTGTGCAAGTCTACAAATTTGTCCCTGATGTCCTTAGACAGCTCTCTGGTCTTGCCCATTGTGGAGAGGTTGGAGTCTGATTGATTGAGTGTGGACAGGTCTGGAGACGGCTTTGCGGTCGGTCTTTGCGGTCTTTGTGGTCGGAGACGGTCTGGAGACGTCTTTTATGCAGATAACGAGTTCAAACAGGTGCAGTTAATACAGGTATAAATGAGTGGAGAATGGGAGGGCTTCTTAAAGAAAAAACTAACAGGTCTGTGAGAGCCGGAATTCTTACTGGTTGGTAGGTGATCAAATACTTATTTCATGCAATAAAATGCAAATTAATTACTTAAAAATCATACAATGTGATTTTCAGGATTTTTGTTTTAGATTCCGTCTTCCACAGTTGAAGTGTACCTATGATAAAAATTACAGACCTTTACGTGCTTTGTAAGTGGGAAAACCTGCAAAATCGGCAGTGTATCAAATACTTGTTCTCCCCACTGTATATGTTGTTGGTAACAAGAAACCCATTTCTGACATTTTTAAACTGGTTACATATTTCAAATTCAAAATGGCCGCCAAATTGACTGCCAAAATAACCACCAAAACTGCTAATTTTAGAATATTACCTTCTTATCAGCAAGTAATACAGCTAAAACAGATGTGAAATACGTTGGTATATGTTATTGAATATAATCAACCCATTTCTGACATATACAAACTGTTCACTTCAAATTCAAAATGGCCGCCAAACTGTCAGTTTGCTATTGGATATTAATTTAGGTCGTGACATTAGCAGCTCTTGCAGAATTCAGCACTGCACTCTGTGAAGTTTCACAAAGATTTTATGAAATTGGCACATCCAGTGGGGTGCATCAAACCAACAATTAAGCAAAATGCTGGGCACAGCGGCGCAGGAGCAGTGTTATTATACTCGACACTAGTTTTGTACTTTCATTTTCTAGAAACATGTTAAAATATCTAGTGCACTGAATACTAAACCTCTGCTGGATACCATTACATATCATCAGAATCACTTTCTTGATCAGGCAGAGTCACATTGGAGCAATGAAGTCCTTTACATTCTATACACGCTGGAGAACATTGTAGTCCATACTTTACGCAACTGCATCTTCCTCCACAGTCTATCTTGCAGGAACAGTTGATCGCTTGCAGGAGATACTCAGGTGCAGGCTTCAAGTTCGTTTGAACAGGAAACATTTTCCCATCGCTGATCCTCCATCCCCAATCCTCGGCATGCATATCTACCCCACTCCATTGCTGGACTTGGTGATACACATGCTGGCTATGGTACTGAGCTGCTGACGATGTGGGAGGCAAGTTGCGAGGTTTTACACAAGTTGTACTGGATGAAACCTTCTGGTGGAAGCGTTGCAGACGAAGGGCGTCCAGTCTATCGCCAGGTTTGCCATTATACAAACAAACTAGGGCGTTTTCTCCAGCTGTCATTATACCGTCATGTGTGGCACATGTCTGTTCCTTGGGTAACTGCTGCACTGCGCTCAAATTTCTGAACTTCCTTATATGAGCTACAGAATCCATGTGCATGGAGAGAGTCGATGAGAAATTTAGACCCAAAGTGGTGGTGCATTTGTACGCCTAAACCTATCTGTAAGGGAGCAATCAGAACTCTTGGTCGAATGCACTGCATAATGGCTTGGCCCAACGATGCTACTTTCCTATCGGTGTCCTTCCCAACTGCCAATATCTGAAGCATAGGTTTCAATGATTCGGGTAAGAACAACATTGCCTCATCAGTAGATGCCATTGTGCTTGCATCTGGGTAGAACTCATTTGTCTGTTCCAGTGATTTAACATCACTCTTAATCAGTTTGGTAGCAGTTTCAATTAGACTCATTTTCTCTGCAGTGCTGTTACTTTTCTTGGGTTGACTGTAGAAATCATGGAGTAGAGCAGATGCTTTGTGGCGGAATGTAACCACATTTACTTTTCCATTGATCTCGGTGATCACTATGTTGTCGCCGAAGTGCTGTACAAGTTGATCTTTCATGTAAGTAAATCCATAGGATTCTTTGTCAGTGCCATCCAGATATTCATCCATTTTGTGCATTAGATCTCGTATTGTTACTTGTTCATCATCATTATCCTCAAGGTACTCAGCAACTTTGAGGAAAGCAGTTGCTCGTTCTAAATCTTGGGGTCTGCCCTGCTTCGGGCGTTTGGAAGGGATCCTTTCTTCTGCAACAAACTCATTTGGTATCTCCCTTCCTGTTCTGAAGTTTGTGCTGCAGAGGTTATGATATTGTTACAGACACGACTTTGATGTTAAAGTGGGCCGAGCGGAATGGCCGTCGTGTCCGCACAAATTACCCGACTATACTCGACGTTGACGAAGTCGCGCGATGCTGGCTCAATAAGAAAAAGAAGACACCCGGCTGGATTACAATAACACAATACGACACCAGGGGTTCAGTTCTCAAGACCTCCGGAGGAGGTTATATTAAGGCGGAAGGTTAGATTACAACTACAAGAGGGACAGCATAGAAAGACAAGCACTTAGACACAATCTTATATTATTCCCAACAGACGACAGATAAACGGGACAAAGCTGACTCACACGGGGATTGATGGAAAGGACAGGCGGGTAGCGATGGCTCCAGGTGCACCTGGGCTCAAAGGTCAGAATCGACTCGGTCCGGTCCAGAGATGCGGGGAGGTCGCAGCGCTCGGATGGCGTCTTGTCTGCTCAAGCTGGGGGCGCATCTGACTCAGCGCTCGCAGGTGGCTTTCCTTCTCCAAGCTGGGTGCGCATCTGACGTCACATCCGGCGCGGGGCCGCGTATATCCGGCGGGGAGTGACACGCCCTCGGCTCGTTAGCTCCGCCTCGTGGAATCGGCACGTTGCTTCTCATTGGGTGCGTGCGGGGGGTTTACCAGGCTCCGCCCTTGACGAGGAGCTGACAAGGAGCCCCTTCGTGGTAACCCCGTGGAGCGCATGGTCTATGGCGCTAATCGAGCCGGTGTGAGGACGCATCCTCCCCCGCTCCGCCGCCATCTCCTCTGTTGTTGTTGTAATTGTTGGGGAAGAAGATGGAAGGAGGTATGGGAAAGGTCCTAAACTCACTACTGATGCCATATAATCACATTCTGGTGCAACGAAGTCATAATTAATGGAGACGAGGCCTTAACTGACATAGAATAAGAATAACTAGGAAGATGTCCGAAAGTTGTCTACGTGTGGTGCGGTGGACCTGGGCACGACATTTAATGGGGGAATAAGGGGAAGGTCGGCTCTACTGATTGTTATTTACATGCAATGGGACTAGGGAATGGGGGATCGGGGAAAGTTGGGGAGTATTGGAGAAAATAGGGGAATATTTACAAGCGGATATGGAGGCCAAATTCCATATTCGCAACATTGCACCCTTCTCTACCCTCGGGGCGTCCCGACCCGATAAATTTTTACCTACTTTAGTGTGGCACGCAATGTAGTTCCCTCTACTATTAACTCTACCCTGAGTGCGACAGTTTTACAGATATTCACAAATGAGTAAATATGTCCCCCTGCGACGTTGCACCCTTCTCCTCACAGAAACACACCCACAGGATAACCGAATCCGGAAAGAATTCTCAAACTAAACATACAGCCGGTAGGGAGCATTATTTACAAGATTACGCTGATATCTACACTACGATCCAGGACCTGTTTTTGGAGGAACACATGCAGATGTTATGCATAGAGAGAGCGCGCTTGCCAACATCGATACACCAACCCACGAGTGCTCTGTGGCCGACGGCCTTTAATAACGTGCAGAGCACCCTTCCCGAGCATCAAAAGCACCACCCCACCACCAATCGGTGCAGTCACCATTGTTCATTGGAATAAAAATAAATTCGACAACCCCTAACCCTGCAGGTGTCTCTTGCTCTTCTTGTGGTGCACTTGGTGTTAACTAAAAGTGGTTCACCTGTATGGCATAGGTGCCACGTTGACCCATAGGTCCATCCCCGGGTGGTGCTTGGCCGCAACGAACTGCGGTCCATTGTGGGTGGCCACAAACATTGCGGTCCATATGGTGTATCGATCCCGGCAGCAAACAGCGAAAGTGCAGGCCCACAACTGCGCAGCCAGCACCTCTCTCTCCTCTCTCTCTACCCCAAAGCCAGATCCTCAGAGGTGGGAGACAAAAGAAAAGACAAGTGAGTAAGGTGGTAAGGGCGCAAAAGTGCACGCAATGTAAGGTGATGCACACTGGGGGCACATGGGAACCAGGTGAGACAGGTACGTTCCTATCGTACGCCCCCCCCCCCCCCACCAGGTAACCTACATGGCCCCTCCCTTACCCCTTACTGTATCCACAAAACACAACACTACCCATAAACATCTACTTTACAAATCAACAAACATCCCTACTGTCTTCCCCGTTCCTCCCATAAACCAAATTCGTCTTCTCTCCCTCCTAACCAATCAAATTTGCCATTTTCAACTCTCATCAAAATTTGCCATCTCCAACTCAACATCATAATTTGCCATCACCAATTCATCATCAGTCCCTCCTAGGGAGGGAGAGATGGAATCACTCCAATGTCTCATCCACGTCGTGATGCGTCTCACAAATCCTCACAGCAATCCTTACTTCTGCACAAAACAAAGGAAACACAGGTGTGGAGTCATCATCATCACCACAGGTAAGTGGCTGCGTATGGTGCGACAGGTTCATCAATCCTAACTATTTCCTAAATGACTTTAACAACTTTACACTACCCGGGGTCTTTCTCCGGCCAAACCATTGGCCCTCTTACACTATGGGTTCTAAAAACCAATTCCCATTGGCCAAACTGTGGTGCTCTTCAATTTGGGGTCTCACTCCCCCGATTCATCTCCCGGTGCCCTCGTACAATTTCTGGGCTGCGACGTGTACCTCTCCCAGTGGGTCTACCCACCTGCACACCTCCACCACTGCAGTTGCCTCCGAGCTTACCTGCTCCTTACCCTAACCTAACTACCTGGGGAAGGCCCTCTGGCACTCTCCCCACTCGGTGCCCTCTCTGGCACGGGGCTGCCCGATCCACACCCGGGATCCTCAGGCACCCACTCACAACTACCGGCTCCCAGAGCCCACCTGCGGCCTCACCTGGCCGACATCCTCACAGTGGTGGAGTGCCCAACCAACTACACACACTAACAGGCTCCACGCCCAGCCATTTCCACAACACTAATGCACCCATTCACAACACCATTCTGCAACCGCACCACAAATGCCAATATCCAACCACAACTTACCTATACCCTCTACCTAACACTTACACTACCCGCCCCGGGTATTCGTGAAAGGGGTCCACTCTTCCCCCATCCACACCTTCGCACCATGCACACCACTCCGTACCACTTACTCCAACTCTCTCCACACACCTGTACTTGCACACCTGTGCTCTCACACCTGGTGCCACCTGCACCCTTCTCTCCCCAAGCGCATTCGCGCTGATCCACAACACTCACTACTCATACACTGCTCCACACACCTGTCCAGTTGCACACCTGTGCAATCACACCTGTCCAGTTGCACACCTGTGCAATCACACCTGTTCAATTCTCACCTGTTCAATCCTCACACACACGGCATCATCTCAGCTAACTACTCCCCTCTGAAACTTGCGCTTCCCAGTCGTCCCTTTAAACTATTGCGCTCCCTCGTCATTATCATCCATACTAATCTACCTGCGTCCCCACTACAGGTATCAGTCACTAACTAATCTTAACGTTACCTACTGTCATCTTCGCTAGATCCCTACACACAATATCCTAACCCCCCCGGGCTAGTTTTCACTGCCATACACCCCATAAGCTATAGCTCCTTTGCCCCCACTGGGCAGGGTGGCAGGGATGCCACTCTTACCCACCGGGCACATCACTCCTCAATCCCCCAGTCCTCTGGCACTAATAAGCCCCCCTTATTCAGAGGTACTGGGTCCCGCCTCGGCATCTAAAGCCGAGGCAATCCACGGGGGCGCCTGCTCGCCGGTGTAAGGTCTTATCCGGTCGGCGTGGACGATCCGAGGGAGGGCTCGTGGCCCCATTTTGATCTTAATGACCACGTCACAGATTTGCGACAGGACGACTCCTGGGCCTTGCCAGGGGGAGGTGAGTTTTGGGCACCTTCCCTTCCGCCTCCGGGGATTAAAGAACCAAATCTTCATCCCCGGAGCGTATTGACTCCCCTGGCTCCGGTCGTCGTACCTGCGCTTCATCTTTTCCCCCGCCAGATGGAGTTGGCGGCGAGCGAAGGCATGGACTAGCTCCATGCCTTCCTCTAGGTGACGTGCGTACCCCTCCCTCGGCGGGTTAACCACTGTGTCTGGCACGGGACCGCATAGCAAGTCGGCGGGAGCCCGTAACTCCCGCCCATACATAAGCAACGCTGGACTGCATGCGGTGGCCCCGTGCTGGCTGGTTCGGTAGGCCATGAGCAGACAAGGGAGATGTTCGTCCCAGTCATCCTGACGGGTGGTGGTGAACAGTGCCAGTTGTTGGATTAGAGTTCGGTTGAATCTTTCCACCATCCCGTCAGATTGAGGTCTTAAAGGCGTTGTCCTGGTTTTTCGAATTGACAGGAGACTGCACACATATTTTAGCAATTTGCTCTCAAAATTTCGTCCCTGGTCGGTGTGCAACTCCTGTGGAATCCCATGCCGGCACACAAATCCTTCCACGAAGGCCTGCGCTACCACCCCTGCTTCTTGGTTGGGGAGGGCGTAGGCCTCCGGCCACTTGGTGAAATAGTCCATTACAACGAGGATGTACTTATTACCTTGGCGGGTGCGGGGCAGCGGTCCTAGAATATCCATAGCCACCCGCTCAAGGGGGGCCCCCACCTGATGTAATTGAAGGGGGGCCCTCATCCTCCGTGCTGGTCCCTTTTTGGCAGAACAGGCGTCGCATCTCCGACACCAGTCCTGTATGTCGCGCCCCATATTCACCCAATAGAACCTCCGGCGGACCCGAGATATTGTCTTTGTCCTGCCCAAATGGCCGCCGGAGCGGGTACCATGCACCTGTTGCAATATGACGTTCTTGAATTTGTCAGGGACTATCACCAGCCAGGAAGTTCTATCAGAGGGAACCTCCACCCACTTGCGATACAAGATGTTGCCTTTCAATTCCAGGGTCTGCCACTGAGCCCAATATGCCTTTGTCTGCGCCCCGAGGGGGGTGACCTCTTCCCCCTTTGGTCTTTGCCCCAATTTGACCCATTGGAACACCGGCCCCAGAACAGGATCCTCCTGCTGGGCCGTGCTCCAAGCCAACTCTCCAAATTCCTCGTCCGCGGTTAGTGGCAAAATTGGCCCTCTCACCCGGGTTGCCCGGACAACGAGGGTCGGGTCCGAATCGCCCAATTGTTCCCTCTCCTCGTGTCTCGCACAAAATTTGCAGTTTTCTCCCAGACAAGGACGCCGAGAGAGTGCGTCCGCATTACCATGGGCCTTCCCGGCCCTATGGGCCACATCAAAATCGTACTGCTGCAACTTTTCCAACCACCTTGCAATTTGGCCCTCCGGTTCCTTGAACCGAAGGAGCCATTGCAAGGAGGAATGGTCAGTTCTAACCAAAAATTTCCGCCCATACAAGTACGGGTGGAAATGGTTCATGGCAGCCAGCATAGCCAATAACTCTTTGCGAGTGACGCAATAATTTCTCTCGGGCCTACTTAAGGCCCGACTATAATAACCAATCACTCTCTCCACGCCCTCCTGTGTCTGAGACAAAACTGCGCCCAATCCTTCCTGGCTCGCATCCGTGTCCAGGGTAAATGTCCCGTCACTAGTGGGGTAAGCTAGAAGGGGTGCGGATGTTAGACACCCCTTCAATTTTTGGAAGGCCTCGTGGCACTCCCGTGTCCAATTAAATCGCGTCCCCTTCTCCGTAAGCCGGTGGAGGGGACGGGCCAACTCCGCAAATTTCGCCACAAAGCGCCGGTAGTAGGAGCAGAGTCCCAAAAATCCCCGCACCTCTTTGATGGTACGTGGTGCGGGCCACTCCTCTACCGCTTTAATTTTGTCTGGGTCTGTTTTTACCCCCTCGCGGCCAATCACGTGACCTAGATAGGCCACCTCTCTTGCAAACAAAGTGCACTTACTCGGGTTCAGCTTCAACCCTGCCTGTCTGAGGCACCCGAACACCTGGTCCAAATTAGCTAGTGCCTGGGGGAACGTTTGGGCATGTACCAGGACGTCATCCAGGTACACCAGGCATGATTGCCATGGCATGCCGCCTAGTACATGCTCCATCAATCTCTCAAAGGTGGCGGGGGCGTTACACAAACCAAACGGCATCACAGTAAACTGATACAGTCCCTTACCTGTGGAAAATGCCGTTTTCTCCTTCCCTGCCCTATCCATCTCCACCTGCCAATACCCACTCTTGAGGTCCAAAGTTGTGAACCAATTTGAGCCCGCAACGGCATCGAGGGTGTCATCAATCCTTGGCAGGGGATATGAGTCCTTGAGTGTCACGTTGTTTAGCTGGCGATAGTCCACGCAGAACCGCGTGGTCCCATCCTTCTTTTTGACCAGCACAACAGGTGACATCCAAGGACTTCCCGAGGGCTCGATCACACCTGCGTCGAGCATTTTTGCAACCTGCTCGTCAGCTTCCGCCCTCTTGCTCCAAGGGAGCCGTCGGGCGGCCTGACGAATAGGCCGGGCCTCACCGGTGTGGATCTGATGTTTCACCAGGCCCGTACGTCCAATATCCTCGGTGGACAGGGAGAAGAGGTCCAAATGGGACCCAACCAGTTTGTGTAAGGCCTCCCTCTGGGTACCTCCCAACTCTACGCTACTACGATTTACCATCTCGCAAATGGGATCGGGCCAATTCCTACTTGTTATTGAAGGCTCCCCCTGGGGTCGGCTCGGCTGGACGTTCTCGCCCCTCACTGTCGCGACTTCCTCAACTGGGGTGCAGCCAGCTACCCTCGTGCCCCTTACTATAGTGCGTGGTTCTGTACTCACATTTACTACTCGGACGGCCACTACCGGTCCGTCCGTTTTTACAAGGGTGCGGCCCACGATTAAACCCGGTATGGACTGCGCTGCCACCGGTTCGACCAGGCCGCAGGACTCCTGCCATGTTGGGCGAGCTGCCCACCGGGCCGGCACTATCGCCTCGGCCCTTGGGGGGATGGTCACGGCCTCGGAAGCCTCCAGCTCCGCTCTCTCGGCCGTGCTCACTCCCCCTAACGGCAGCTCTTCTACTCCCACCTGCAGGATCCCCCGGCACAAGTCGATTTTACAACCGCTGGCAGTCAACAGGTCCAACCCTATTAAACATGGGTCGCACACCTCCGCCACCCAAACATCTATCTCCCTCCTTACCGACCCTAACTTGAGGGTCACAGAACCACGCCCTATGATCGGGGCCGTTACCCCGGTAGCAAGCTGCAAACTATAATTTTGCAGGCGCTGGATCTTATCCCAGCCACCTGCGCTCGAATCAAGGACCACAGGGCTGATGATCGTGGCGCTAGCTCCTGTGTCCACTACGGCGTCTACCCCCACGCCGGCAATTTTGCATCTAATTGTCAGGCTACCGGTTCCAATTTGGCCACAATAAATGACCTGTCGCGTCAATGAGGGCTCTCCTCCATCCTCTGCTGCCGAACACCGCCCTACGTGCCCGACACCTTCTAGTTTCCCGGGGTCTGGCGGGGGGGTGTCTGGGGTCGGCTAACCCGCTCCCCCCTGGGCGGAGTTGAGGACCTCAACTGCCGGGGATCATCCCGGCGCGCGTTTCGACAGTGCCGCGCCAGGTGACCCAGGCGGTTGCAGGTATAGCACCTCACCTGATAAGGTGCTTGCCTCCGGAATTCCAAATTCCCCCCCCTGTAGGTCCGAATTGGATTACCCGCTCGTGGTCCACCGCGGGCCACCTCCGTGGCCGCCTGCCATGGTCCAGGTCCCGCCAGGCGCTGGTCCACCAGCCTCCGGACCATGCCCGCCAGGTCAGGACCCACGTCGGGGGCGGGTCCCCTAAGGGGTCCGCCCTCCATCGGGGGTCCCACCTGGCGGACCGCCATTGCGAGACGCTCGCCCCCTCGGGCCAGGGGCCTCGCTGCTTCCCAACGGGCCGCAGCGTCAGCCGCCTGGCTCAGAGTCTGCGGGCGCCACATGGCGAGCTGTTGCCGGAGCTCAATATCCGGGAGGGCCTGGATAAAATGGTCCAGCGCCAGGCTTTCCCGGGAATCCGCTGCCATGCTAGCATGTGCGATCCCCACTGCGCGGCGAATGTCGTGGGCAAGTTCCCCGATGGCTTCCTGGGGCTTGCGTTTTCGCAGCGCGAGCTGAGCTTTAACAAGCTCGCTCTGCTGTTCTATGCCGAATCGATTAATTAGGGCGTCGCGGAGGGCTGGCAGGGTGAGAGCACCCGCTGGTAATGCCGTCAGCACCTCCGCCGCCGCGCCGCGCAATGCGGCCACCAGGTGTACTCCACCTTCGTCCTCACCCCAACCGTTGCCCTTACACACACAGTCGAACTGCGCCAGGTACGCGCGTAGATCACTCTTGCCGTCATACGGCGCGAGTGGGACCTTGTGGGACCACCTCGTATGTGAGTCGTTGCCCGCCTGCCGGACCCCGTGCGTCGCCCCTTGCGGGGTCAGCGCGGGGCCGAACCGGCCGGGCCCCCACAGTACACTACCCCCAAGGGGCTCTCGTGCCTCCCCGGTCCCTCCAACAACTACCCCTGTTGGTGTCGATGCATGGGTCACACCTCCGCAACCCGCTACCCATTCCATACCACCACCACCACAACCTTGCTCACCCACACCTCGCACCTCTCGTTCCATATCCTCCGGACCAGCCATACACCTCACTCTTGGCCTCTCACGAACATCCGGGTCTATCTCGACCCCCAAGCTTATTAAATCACCTGGCGCATCATACGCACGACCATATTGGTCACCACTTACACCGGGTCCTCTTTCTCTTCGCTTCTCCTCCATCACCTGCGAATCCCTCATCCGGTTAATGAGCACATCATCACGATCCGAACACAGACTCTGGACCAATTCTTTTACCTCCTCTTTTATCTCTTTCTTATCCTCTCTCCGTCGCTTTTTAATTTCGCTCACCCCTTCTTCCACTTCTTCTAATTTTTGCTTCATCTCCTTCATCTCTTCGTGCGCCCCTTTAAGTTCTTCCTCTAACTCCACTTTATTTTTTTCTATGTGCTCCCGCACCTCCCGCTCTTTAACCTCCATTACCTCTACCACCTTGTCCATTTTCCTCGTCAGGTCCTCATGTACCGTCTGACACTCTTTTTTAATTACCCCTACGTCCTTTTTCATCTCCTTCTGTGTCGATTTTAAACCCTCTATTACCGCTGTGTTCTTCTTTACCTGGTCCCCCAACTCCTTTTGTCCCACTGTCAGTTGTTCTACTCCCAGCGTCAACTCCTCTATACCACCTTGCAATTTTACAGTCCCCTTTCTCACCTCTTTCTCCATGCGCTCCTTACAGTGCCTCACCTCCTCGCGCACTCCTCCGACCTCCTCACTCACTCCTCTTCTGATCTCCTCTCCCATCACTTGCATCTCCTGCCCAGATGCCACCCTCATCTGCTCCATTTCCTCCCTGTGAGCATCCAGTTTGGTTTCTACCCCCATTCTGACCCCCTCTATCTGCTGCTCCATTTGTTTAACTTCCCTTTCCGCTTGGTCCCTCATGTCCCTCAATTTGCCTTCCATACTGTTTTCTAACCCCTCTAACCCATTTTTCACTCCCTCTATCTGATTCTCCTGGGCAGCCATTCTATTTTCTACCCCCATTAACCCATTTTTCACTTCTTTTATCCCGTTGTCTAACCCCTCACCGGTACCCCTCGCTTCGTCCCTCATTACCCCCATTTCGTCCCTCATTGCCCCCATACTGTTTTTCATTTCTTCATTATTCTTGTCCATAAGGGCCTTCATTTGTATAAAAAAAAGGTTCAAATCCACCAGGGGCGCTGCCACGGTCGCGGGCGCGGTGACCAGCGAGGCGCCATTTTGCGCTCCCGCTATGTCGGGCACAACGACGCTATTTTGTGCGTCTGCTACCCTCGCTGCTTCGCTCTCCTCCTGTCCCTCATGTCCCTCAATTTGGTCCTGGACCGACCCTGCTTCACTCTCCCCTACCGGACCCCAGCCGTCTTGATCCGCCATAGCGCGACTTTCAAAATTCGAGTTTCGTAACACCAATCCAAATTTTGCTGTTATAATTTCGTCGAGCGCAGTAACCGCGGGACCGCGCTCCGGATCGATTTGGTCGAGCGCCGTACGCGCTCCGGCTCGATTTTCCCTCCCAAAATTTGGGCCTAACTAATTTAGTCCCGGGTCCGAATCTCACTCCTCGACACCAATTGTTACAGACACGACTTTGATGTTAAAGTGGGCCGAGCGGAATGGCCGTCGTGTCCGCACAAATTACCCGACTATACTCGACGTTGACGAAGTCGCGCGATGCTGGCTCAATAAGAAAAAGAAGACACCCGGCTGGATTACAATAACACAATACGACACCAGGGGTTCAGTTCTCAAGACCTCCGGAGGAGGTTATATTAAGGCGGAAGGTTAGATTACAACTACAAGAGGGACAGCATAGAAAGACAAGCACTTAGACACAATCTTATATTATTCCCAACAGACGACAGATAAACGGGACAAAGCTGACTCACACGGGGATTGATGGAAAGGACAGGCGGGTAGCGATGGCTCCAGGTGCACCTGGGCTCAAAGGTCAGAATCGACTCGGTCCGGTCCAGAGATGCGGGGAGGTCGCAGCGCTCGGATGGCGTCTTGTCTGCTCAAGCTGGGGGCGCATCTGACTCAGCGCTCGCAGGTGGCTTTCCTTCTCCAAGCTGGGTGCGCATCTGACGTCACATCCGGCGCGGGGCCGCGTATATCCGGCGGGGAGTGACACGCCCTCGGCTCGTTAGCTCCGCCTCGTGGAATCGGCACGTTGCTTCTCATTGGGTGCGTGCGGGGGGTTTACCAGGCTCCGCCCTTGACGAGGAGCTGACAAGGAGCCCCTTCGTGGTAACCCCGTGGAGCGCATGGTCTATGGCGCTAATCGAGCCGGTGTGAGGACGCATCCTCCCCCGCTCCGCCGCCATCTCCTCTGTTGTTGTTGTAATTGTTGGGGAAGAAGATGGAAGGAGGTATGGGAAAGGTCCTAAACTCACTACTGATGCCATATAATCACATTCTGGTGCAACGAAGAGTCATAATTAATGGAGACGAGGCCTTAACTGACATAGAATAAGAATAACTAGGAAGATGTCCGAAAGTTGTCTACGTGTGGTGCGGTGGACCTGGGCACGACATTTAATGGGGGAATAAGGGGTAGGTCGGCTCTACTGATTGTTATTTACATGCAATGGGACTAGGGAATGGGGGATCGGGGAAAGTTGGGGAGTATTGGAGAAAATAGGGGAATATTTACAAGCGGATATGGAGGCCAAATTCCATATTCGCAACAATATACTGTATCTGCAGCATGTAGATCCTGTGCGTACTCAATTCTACCTCTAACAGTGTCTGACCATGAATCATTGCGTTCATTGCATACCTGCAATATCGTTTTCTGGAAATCTATCGTTCTGACAGCGAAAAGTTTATGTGTTGGTTTGTTATATTTCTGTGCATCGGAAACACCACAAAATATGCAGTTATCTTTGTAATTGAATGCCATATTTGTGGATCGACGTGCACATTGTGAACTACTTGGAGCTGCCGAGTCAAGACTTCGCTTTTTGTTGTCACTGGTTATGCTGTTTGGGCAACAACAGTTCTTCCTACATTTGACATGCACAAGTTGGCCAGGCACGGTACTTATATTTCTGTTCCGCAACTCATTAGCTTTAGCAATGCCTTGACATCCTTTTGGGCGTAATGTGGAATTTGCCTCTCCATTGGATAAAGGTTCTTCACAGAAAACGCACTTGTCCATGATGAGCTAGTTACTCTGTGAAAGAAAAGAAAAGAACACTTTACTATTAAAGACAACAACTAAGCCAGTGTATCCAATGTATTTCATTCACTTTCATTACCTTTGAACCAATGATTCATTATATGAAGTACAAGTAATTGCTTATATTTGATTTGATCTCTAAATATATTAGTTTCATGGACGTTTTGAATTTTAAATATGTGACCAGTTTGAAAACATTTGTCAGAAATGGGTTTCTTGTTACCAACAACATATACGTAGGTGTTTCACATATATTTTTAGCACTACTACTTGCGTATATATGGCCAATTTTAAAATTTGTCAGTTTTGGAGGGAATTTTGACAGCCATTTTGAATTTGAAATATGTGACCAGTTTTAAAATGTCAGAAATGGATTTCTTGTCACCAACAACATATGTCTAGGTGTTTCATATACATTTTTAGCACTTTTACTTGCGTATATAGGGCCAATTTAAAAAAATTCAGTTTTGGCGGGAATTTTGGCGGCCAACTTGAAAAATAAGCATGAGCCTGTACTTCGCTTTCCCGAGACTTTTAGTATGTTATTCTGTAGTATATTTGCAGTTGAAAAACACTTGAAAGGTTTATATTGCAATTAGTGGTGGGTATATCACTAAGTTCCCTGGTCTACAAGCCCTCTGCCTCCCACAGATCTCCTCCCGATGTCCCTGCTCTCAAATGTACTTGTGTGCTTCCCCCTCTCTCCCCATCTTGTCTCCCGCTCCCTTTATTTCATCTTATGTATCCGTTTGGTTTTTTTTGTCATTAATGTTATCTCTTACACGAGCCTCGATCTTGCATACAAAAAAAACAAACAAAAAAAAACACGGTGGATGAGTTATGTCGGTGACAGGAACACGCTGATTCGGGTTTGGTTCGGGTTTGGTTCAGGTCTGGATCCAGATCTGCCAAAATCAAGATCTGATATTTTACAAATCAAGATCGATTTCCTTCTCACACAAGAAGAACTGATGGACAATTTAACCTTCAAACCACGAACATCCACTCAACGCACAATACACATCCCATCTGAAACAATTGGTTCAAAAAGCCTCGTTTCTCCCATCACTATCTGAAACTCCCACCTTCGTCACCTTTCACCTTCCTTTCACCTTCACCTTTACAACTTTCACCTTCCTCACCTGCATCGAAAAACATCTCCCGTCCTCAACCTTCTGCCATTTTGTGTTTCTGACGTAACAAACAACACGAAATAAATAAACTCAGCACCAAAACTGATAAAGAGTTCCGAAGGTGTTCAGGTGATTATAACAAAGGTAAAGGAGAGAGTAGTTTTGTGGAATCCGAGGGAAGAGGAGGAAACGATTGAACTTCTCTCACACCTCGTCCATTAACGAATCTGCTCTCGGGAATCAAAATCTCCGTTCGAGCTTCGATAACAACGAGCGGAATCGATTCACCGGGTCAGGACATCGACACAATCTTGTACGAGGGAACCCGATCAGGACATCGACACGATCTTGTGCGAGGGAACCCTCCCCGTACATGGTGTGATTCCCCGTGTAAATGTATTTAAACAGGAAACATCACGTACCGTGTCCGGACTTGTTCTCCTCAGGTCGAGCGATCCTGAACCTGCAGTCCGAGTGAGAATCTTCAGGACCGACCAAGTTCCTTCCATCGGAGAAACTCGAGGATCCCGGAGGGTTCAACCTGTTATCCTCACCGGAGAGATCTCCATTCATGGCGAACAGTGAAGTGAAGAGTACAGTACAGTGCACACAACAACGTGTGAGCGAACTCCGTTCACTCAAGCAATCCCTGAAAAGTTAATTCACAAATTCCAATATGCAGATTCGCCGAAGAACGAGGATTTCGGTACAAATATTCGGGTTTTGTTTAATTCCAATCCGCAGATTCGGCACAGATCAAGGAACCACGGCTCGCATTTGAACCATGAACTCGAAAATGGGACAACAAGAGATTTCCATCTGTTATTCATTCAAAGATCAATGTGTTCTATTTTGTATAAAATGTCAAGGATCCTGAACAAGATGACGTTTATTATCCCCACCAATGGAGAGGGGATTCGATTCGCGTCTGTTGACCACAATATATTTGGTCGTTCCTTATCCAATCTCAACCAAACTTGACAGGAGCACTAAGGGTCATACAATGAAGGTTATGACATATTCATTCCCTCCTCCCCCCCCCCCCCGCCCCCCTCACCAAAGGGGTTTTCTCCCCCAAGGGGGATGTGTGTTGGGGTGCATATCCGTGGGAAGACAGCTTTATCTAAGATAGCCCCCCCCCCCTGCCCATCCCCCGCCGGGTACTCCTGCCAGCAACATTTACACTATACAGGGTGGTCCAGAAATCCTGGGCACATTTTGAAGGACGATACGTGCAACAAGCAACTGACTTTATTATCGTTCTTTGGTGCAAAACAAAACATGATTACTCATAAATTGATGTGACCGCTTCATCACGCACAGGCATCACGTGATACGCAACAGAGTGAGATGCATCACGTGATATGGATCGGGGTGAGGTTCGCTCACTCTGCTGCGTTTGTCTTTGCATTAGTTCAGTTCATTGTTAATGAGACGCCCTAATATGACGGAGGATATTGTGGGACCGAAAATACGTGCTGTACGCTTGTATTCTGTATCTGGAAATTCGGCTGAAGTTCACAGACAACTTGTCAAAGAATGTGGCGCCAATGCAATTGACAGAAGAGCCATTGGCAGAATAAACAAGCAGTTTGATGAAACCGGCAGCATTCTTCCAAAACTGTCACCAGGAAGGCCTCGTCCTGTTTGAACTGAGGAAAGCAGAGCGGTCATCCAGCAACAACTCGACAGTAACACACCATTTTAAACTCGTCATTTATCAAACGTCACCAACATAAGCCGATCATCGATTTGAAGAATACTAAAAGACCTCATTGCGACACCATACATACCCAGATTAATTCACCAACTATCTGAGGATTTTTTGACAGGCGCGTTGAGGCATGTGAGACATTGCTTGGGTTAATGGATATGGACAATGATTTGCAGAACAGGATGTTGTGGTCAGATTAATCCAAGTTTACTTTTTCTGTTTTTGTGAATCGTCATAACAGCGTGATACGAGCAGTCGACAACCCACGATTTACTGTTGAGCACAACGTCCAGTATCAAGCTGTTGTGTCCATCTGGCCAGGCATTTTTCTGTTGGACCAACATTTTTTGAAGAAAATGTGAATGCTATGAATTACCTTCTAATGTTGGAGCAGCATGTATTTCCACTCAATGATGGTCAAATGTGGTTCATGCATGATGGTGCGCCTGCTCTTTATGCTGCCAGTGTACGCCACCCCCTTGATTTGAACGTTAGACAAATGGAATGGCTGCCGTGGTCTTGTGATATAACACCCTGTGATTTCTTCCTTTGGGGTTTCCTCAAACAGAAAGTGTATGCGAGGAATCCCACAACCCTTTGAGACTTGAAACAATTCATCCGTAATGAGACTGCTGCCTTAACGACTGAAATATGCAGAACTGTGTGTCAGAGTGTTTCGTCACGGCTACAGCTGTGCATGGACAATGAAGGAAAGCAGTTTGAACGTTTGAACTGATCTGTTTCATGTATATTAGACTGCTTAACGAGTAATCATGTTTTGTTTTTCACCAAAGAACAATAATAAAGTCAGTTGCTTGTTGCACGTATCGTCCTTCAAAATGTGCCCGAGGTTTCTGGACCACTCTGTATATATATGTGTGTGTATATATATATATATATATATATATATATATATATATATATATATATATATATATATATATATATATATATATATATATATATTACTAGAATAGAGCAAACGTATATGGTTATGTACGTCGTTATGTTTGTCATTATGTTTATATGCGACGAAAACGTCTTCTTCAAATAAAATTAACACCCTCTTAATTAACCCTCATAATTGCGTTAAGACTGCTGAGACCCCTCAGACCTTTGACGACCCTTTAATTCCCCCAAGACCCTTCAGACCACCAAGACCCCTGAAGACCCCAAACACCCTTCAAGGCCCTGAGGCTCAAAAACATCCTGAATACCCAAAAACCCAAAAGACCCAAAACACCCAAAAAGACCCTCAAAGACCAAGAAGAACCAAAAAGACCCTTAAGACCCAAAAGCCCCTTAAGACACTGAAGACCCAAAAGACACCGAATACCCAAAATACCCCGAAGACCCAAAACACCATGAAGACCCAAAAGACCCCTAAGACTCAAAAGACCCCGAAGACCAAAAAGACCCAAAATACCCCCAAAGACCCAAAATACCCCAAAAGACCCAAAACATCCTGAAGACCCAAAACACCCTGAAGACCCCAAAGACCCTTAAATACCCCAAAGAAACAAAACACCCCAAAGACTCTTAAAGACCCAGAGAAACAAAATACCCTCAAGACACAAAAGCCTCTGAAGACCCAAAACACCTCAAAGACCCAAAATACCCTGAAAGGCCCAGAGGATCCAAAAGACCCAAAAGACACCAAAATGGTCAAAGATGCCTACCCCTCTGAAACGACGTGTGGTGAAGTGCACGGAGCGCGCCGAGTCACGCTAGTATATATAATATTTTGAAAAGTCGAAACCTATTCGCTTCCTAAATGTGCATTTTCAAAAGGTTATTCTTGTTAGTACAAAGTCACATGGACGATTTAATAAAATTATGCCCGATAGAAAATTTTATACCATTAATTTTATATCATGCACGACAGTTTTTACCTCCACCTCTGAAGGTGCATCGAGTTATGTTTTCACCTGTTTGTTTGTTACTTGAGAAAAGTGAAGATTTTTCAAGCATATTGATTGATCATGTGAGTAATTGTTTGTTTGTCTGCTTATCTGTATGTGAATAGCCGACAGGTCACAATTTTAAACCGATCTTCACAAAACTTCACGAAATGGTAGAGTTGGTCAAAAGCAAGAAGTCTATTGATTTTGAGGTAAAGAGGTCAATATCGGTCAAAGGTCAACAACACTTTGTCGAATTTCCAAAATTGTAAATTTTCATTTGATTGACTTGAAATTTGAACAGGATTTGCATATCATGTCAGAAAATTCAACCAGCAATTAATTGAGGCAGACATAGGCAAAAGGTCAACATTGGCCAAAGGTCAGCAACTAAGGTCAAATTTCTAAAATACTCAATTTTCATTCAATTGACTTGAAATTTCAACATGATTTGCATGTCAGATCACTCAATTGAACCAATGATTTTTAAGGCCAACATAGCCCAAAGGTCAGCAACCTAGGTCAAATTTCAAAAATCCTCAATTTTCATCCGATTGACTTTAAATTTGAACAGGATTTGCATGTCATTTCACTGAATTCAACGACCAATGATATATTTCAACACTTTTAAGGTGGGAAATAATATATCTGTTTGACAATGTATGTTTGATCTTCATGCTACTGTCTGTTCGAGGAAACATGTGGAATAAAGAGAACTAGCTTTTTCACATGTCCTTTATTACCCTCGCCAGAGGAGAGGGTATTGCATTTGATTCCGTTTGTCTGTTTGTCCGCACAGAATAAATATGATTTTCTCTGCAACCATTGGTCCGATTGACAGGAAAATTTCACCATTGGTGCAACTCCACCTGCAAAATTTTTAATGATAATTATGACGTCATATATCACGTGGTTCGGCCGCCATCTTGGAAAAACCAAAAAACTTTACACCTCTATATCTCCGAAAGCGCTGAATAGAAAAAACTTGAGACATGGCTCATTGTAAATAAGTCTCCATGGGGAATAAAATATGTTAATGATGGTGTCATATGTGCCTCCATTATGATGTCATAAATCGACAAGTACAAAACTTCATGCTATCAAGATGAAATTTCTTGAACGTCATGTATGCATGAATTTGTTTAGAAAAAAAATATTGATGAGGTCATCGGTCAGAGGTTCGGCCGCCATATTTGTTTTAACACAAAAGCCTTAAAGACCACTAAAAATACATCCCGGCGAGGGTTTGCAATCTCCGATTGCTCTTTCTTGTTGTAACTTGAGTTACCATGATGAAAATGTCCATCGAGCTCACTCCTTGCAACATGTATGTCTTTTTACTACATGGTGAAATGGACTAACACAGATGCTCATGGGAGAAGAAAAATTGGATTATCACAGTCATTGCATTGTGAGGATGGGGCTGTACAAAAAGTTTGGATTGGCCACAGATGTCACGAGAGATACCGTGGAACCAGTGAATGAACCTTCTATGATGTCAAACCTGTTAAGTGAAACTGGTCAAAGGAACTTTCTAAAATTGACTTTTCTTCTCTGTAATGGAAATGATCCTGGTATAAAGTAATTTTTTAAATGAAATCAGACTTCATGGTTATTTTCTCTTCATTTATTGCAAACTTAACCACAAGCCGTGACATCATAAACAAAAACAAAAGCAAAAAAACCACAAACAAGTCTTCTCGTCTGCATTCGCAGGTGGGACTTGTACTCTCTCTCCCCCAATGGTGGGTCTGCATCATATCATTCTGTTATGTTCCGGTCTTGCTGTTTGGCTTCTGGTATTGAGCTGCAGTCCGAGTTCCCATCTTGTTGCACAACTTCTCTTTCAGTTATTGTGAATTGATTGTCATTATCTTCTGCTTCTTGAGAAGAACAGTATCACAGTTTATCTTGTGGTGCTGCACTCGTCTCTCCATCTACTGTGCAGTTCCATCGGTCTGTTGAGTGCTCCTACTCTTTCAAAGTTTGTACTGTGGGATTTTCATCCCAAGTATATGTCATAATCATCCATTGTGGAATTGGAGGCAGTTCTCCATTTGTTGGTCACAATTCACTTCTTGTTCCATCTTCGACTTGGCCTTGCTGCAACCGCTTATGTTTTCATAAGAGTTTAATTTTGCTCCACCAAAGTGATATTGTAATGGCAATGTTTTTGGAATAGCCACTCCCAAGTGTTTGCATTTGTAACATTATGCAATTTCCTTCTCACTTGTGTGAATTTCTCCATGTTTGATGAGGAATTTGCTAAATCTCTTGTGCATAACTTACAGAACATTTATTTGTGAGGCCCCTCTCACCTCTCCAGGGTGTACTTTTTGATGTTTATATAAATTTGATGAACAAGCATATGCGTTGCCACACACAGAACACTTGTATGGCTTCTCACCTGTGTGAATTCTATGATGGGTTTTCATTGCTGAGGAATTTTGAAAATCCTTGCTGCAAACGGAGCACTTGAACGGTCTTCTTCCACTGTGTACTTTTTTATGTTCATATAAATGTGAAGAATGACCAAAATCCTTGTTGCAAACCAAACACTTGAATGGTTTTTCTCCTGTGTGTGTTCTTTGATGATTCTTCAAAACTTGCGAGAAAGTAAAGGCCTTAGGACACACAGAACATTTGAAAGGCTTCTCTCCTGTGTGTATTTTTTGATGCCGATGTAAATATGATGAATCACTAAAGTCCTTTTTACAAACTGAACATTTGTAGGGTTTTTCACCTGTGTGTATTTTTTGATGCCGATCCAAATACTTTGAATCAATAAATTCCTTGCTGCAAAGAGAACACTTGTACGGCTTCTCACCCGTGTGAAGTTTTTCATGTGTTTTCATTGATGAGGAAGTTTGAAAATCCTTACTGCAAACAGAACACTTGTACGGCTTCTCACCTGTGTGAATTATTTCATGGCTTTTCATCGATGCGTAAAATCGAAAATCCTTGCTGCACACGGGACACTTGTACGGCTTCTCACCTGTGTGACTTCTTTCATGGGGTTTCAATGATGAGTAAAATCGAAAATCCTTGCTGCACACAGAACACTTGTATGGCTTTGCACCTGTGTGAATTCTTTCATGTTTTTTCATTGACGAGGAAGATATAAAATCCTTGTTGCACACAGAACACTTGTGAGGCCTCTCTCCCGTGTGTATTTTTTTATGTTCATGTAAATATGATGAAAAAGAAAACTCCTTGCCACAGACAGGACATTTGTATGGCTTCTCACCCGTGTGAATTCTTTCATGACTTTTCATTGATGAGAAAGTGAGAAAATCCTTGTTGCACACAGAACACTTGTGAGGCCTATCTCCCGTGTGTATTTTCTTATGTTCATGTAAATATGATGAACAAGAAAACTCCTTGCCACAGACAGGACACTTGTTTGGCTTCTCACCCGTGTGAATACTTTCATGTTTTTTCAGTGATGAAGAAGTTAGAAAATCCTTGCTGCAAACAGAGCACCTGTGCGGTCTTCTTCCACTATGTCTTTTTTTATGTTCATAAAAATGTGAGTTTCGACCAAAAGCCTTGCCACAAACAGAACACTTGTACGGCTTCTCGCCTGTGTGAATTCTTTCATGTATCTTCAATGATGAGCAAATTCGAAAATCCTTGCTGCACACAGAACACTTGTAAGGCTTCTCACCTGTGTGTATTCCTTCATGTCTTTTCATTTTTGAGGCCGTTATAAAATCCTTGTTGCAAACAGAGCACCTGTGCGGTCTTCTTCCACTGTGTATTTGTTTATGTTCATATAAATTTGCGGATTGAATGAAAACCTTACCACAAACAAAACATTTGTACGGCTTCTCACCTGTGTGAATTCTTTCATGTATTTTCATTGATGAGGCAGTTCTAAAATCCTTGTTGCACACAGAACACTTGTACAGCTTCTCACCTGTGTGAATAGTCTCATGTATTTTCATTGATGAGGCAGTTCTAAAATCCTTGTTGCACACAGAACACTTGTACAGCTTCTCACCTGTGTGAATAGTCTCATGTATTTTCAATGATGAGGAAGTTCTAAAATCCTTGTTGCACACAGAACACTTGTACGGCTTCTCACCTGTGTGTATTCTTTCATGTATTTTCAATGACGAAGAATTTGGAAAATCCTTACTGCAAACAGAGCACTTGTGGAATTTCTCACTTTGGTCATTTTCTCCACTTTCTGGCTTTAGGATATGGGAGGAGGTTCTCCCAGAACTCAAAATCTCCACATCCTTTTTCGGTGAAGGATCATTATTCAGGGGATTCTGACCTGTGTGTATTTTTTGATGGAGATTTAAAGATGACGAAAGAGTAAATGATTCGTCGCACACAGAACACTTGTATGATCTCTCATTTCCTTGGATATTGTTGAATGTCTCTGTACAACTTTTGCAACAGCGGCTGTAAGACACTATGCCAATCTTGTCAGTTTCATCACAAATAGTCCTCATCATGCATGGATTGAAAACTTCTGGGTTGAACAACTTGGAACAAGAAACCAGTTTCATTTGTTTCTCTGTAAAGACAAATCACAAAAAGGATAAAAATTCAAATCATCTTTGAAAAGTATGGGATAATTGACAAATATTTCACACAAATTACATTTGAGGAAACACAAACTACATTATCAGACGTTATTCTGGAAAAAAAGAAAAAGAAAACACAAATCCAGGCTCCCCTTGGATTATTCTGGTATTCAATCAAAAGTGTGGCTCCATCCAACAAAGGGTTAACACCCCAAACATCAGCTCGTTGCTTTTCATGACAGTTACCAAACTTCAATAAAAAATCTGTGGAATTCAGATTGCTTCGTTCTACTTGTCCGCAGACAAGGAATGATTGTCAAAGCTCTAGCTTCTCCAATTTCCAGAGAAGTGGGATGAAACAACTTAAGGGTACCAACTCTCGAGGGAGAATAAGAATTCACAGTGCTCTGAAAACGATTTTTTACGGCATAGCCCATAGAGCAAAGCCGTCTAGAACAGTGTTTGTCCATCGGTATGTATGTATGTATGTATGTATGTATGTATGTATGTATGTATGTATGTATGTATGTCCACTCAAACGTATACAAATCAGAGCTGAGGATCTGGTCACATGACAGGGTGATGTGATTGCGTCCGATATCATTGTGGCAGTAAGGTGGCCGATTCTGCACACCACCATTTTGTTTCCAATTTTGTTCAGGCCAAACATAATGCTACGGTTTTGAGATTGGCACATATTGGTCATTAAAGGTTAAAGGGTTGTCCCCCATAGTTAGTCCACGAGCAACACGTAGGCCACCTTGTAGTATTAGTTATGTCATAGTATGTGTAAGTATAGGCCATTTCCCCTACTGATACCTGCGTTGTGTAAAGACATGAGATTAGGTCCTACTCATTTTTGCGTCCACCCTCCAATTCCACCTCTATGGGCATAATTGATCCCGCGCCCCATTTGGCTGCCCGCAGCATTTGTTATGCTTTTGCTGCCCGCAGCATTTGTTACGCTTTGGCCGCCCGCAGCATTTGTTACGCTTTGGCCGCCCGCAGCATTTGTTACGCTTTGGCTGCCCGCAGCATTTTGCTGCCCTTTGCTCCCTCACTAGTCGAGTAACACGAGGTAGACCTAAGAAGGAGGAGCGCGGGGTCGGGGTGGGGCGGTGTCAAGGCGGAGCGTCAGAGGCGATGACGGTAAGAGCCACCAGCCAACCAGGGCTCTAATGGCATGGCGTGAGGGGCGTGGAGAGGCGCGTCTGGTGAGTTATAGAAGGTTCGCGGGGTGTGCCTATATAAGTGATTGCACAAAGCCCTTGAGAGGACTTACCAGCAGAATTTGGAGGACTTATGGGGTCTCACAGAGAAAAGGACTCACCAGAAGGACTGCACAGGACTGATTTGCTTGAGAGGACTCGACTTACCAGCAGGACTCGTTGTGAAAGACTGACTCACAAGGGGAGAGTGCACGTGAGAGGACTTGTTGATTAAGAGGACTGTGAAGAACTTGATTCGCATCGCTCGCTTTGGAGGCATTGCACTATATCTCAAGTATAACGTACGCGCCAGAGGAGAGGAAGAAGAGGCGTTGAGTACCCGGCTGCAGCTAGACGCGCCGGTGGCGAATAGCGCCTACCTCAGCCACACGAGTAAACGCGGTAATAGCCGCCAGTAATCACCGCTAACCACCAGAGTCCGCTCCCTACCAAATCGCCCCGTATTAACCCTTGTGCGCCAAACGACACGCGGAGAGCTCCTGCCCCTCGACTTACCATCTGCACGGGACGAGCCGGAGACCGGAGGGAGCTGCACGAGAGCCATCCTTGGACGCGGACGATCATCCTGCGGCTGCAAGCCCCGTGTGAGTGTGTCTGTGTGTGAGACGGGCCCGTTTGTCCTGGGTAGTAAGTTAAGACTGTTTTAAGGCTGCACTGTGTCCCCTTTTTCTGAACCATTGTAAATAGTGTAAATAAATCTTATTATTCCTTTCTTCCCAATTTGATTGCCTGTGTGATTTCTCCATTGGGTAAGCGTGGCACGAATAAGATAGCTAGAACCGGGCTCACCATATAAACGGCACGGATCGCGTGTACGCACCGCTCGGCGTCTCAACACGCGTGATTCGTGCGGGGCTTATTTCCTCGTTTCAGGGCAGCGCGAGTAATTAGGTAATAGTGATTCTAGTCCTAATACCCTATTTCGCGCTGTCCGGGAAGGACGTCATTGGTCCCGGGTCCCGTCAGCCAGTCAAAGACAAGGGGACTAATCCCCCCTTGGTAAGGGGAGAAGGTCGGCGGCGAGATCCGCAACAATATTGTTGAACCTGTCATATATCACAATCGCTATGCTCTACCTTAACGTTTTTCATTCAGTGTGAAACACAACCAAACCGATTGTTAAAATGACCATCAAATATCAAAAGCATAGGCGTTACGGGTCTTCCAATGACAAAGTACTTATAGGCCTTAGGCTTCATGGCTCAGCTTCAGGCTGCTTCGGACAAATTAGCCCAGGTTTCTTAATGCAGTGGTATTGTTTTCATAATAGTAATAACAGCATTAATACTGTCGTGTGATCCCCCTCGGTGAAGACCGGGAATCATGGATAGCGATCGAGCGTTACTTCTAGGCGTTGTTCAATAGCGGATTTATTATCTACGCGTGAGAGGAAGAGAGAAGAAGAAGAAGCTGGAAGCTTTTACCTGACGTGATCTCCGAGCAGTCTTCAACCCTGCAAAAGTAACTCAAACGAACCGGATTTTACATACAAATAAAAACAGGTTTATTTGACGGAACCCGAGAACAAAGAAAACATGACGATGAATCTAGAACCTAGTTTGGGATCCCACACACCAGACTTGCACACAGATGAAGGGATAATTTAAATGAAAAGAAACGTTGTGTGTGTGTGTGGGCTTAGCTCAACCAGCGGAGGTGGATGGTGTTCTCCTTGGGGATTGGCGCCGTCCCAGGCTGTTTGCGGTAACGACCACACGTCTTTGGCACGCGCGCATGCCATCCAGGCCCCACCGTCCGTCTCGAGCGGCAGACGTGCAGCTTGTCTCCCAGCCGCTTCGATGAGACCCCGCTCTTCGTTCGTCAAAGGAACACCGTCAGCAAGAGTCGAGGGCAGAGGTGAATGAGAGGGGCAAGAGGTCGAGGTTTAGGAATTACGAGGGCAGCAGGGAACAAGGTCCGACCACGAAGGGATCCAAAACGAGAAAGGCAAAATGCCGGCCAGCCAGTTATTTTATCGCCCGTGGTGTTATGTCATCGGTCCTTCCTTCCAATCAGTCCATCGCCTCTCAACCTCTGGAATGTTCTTCCCACGTCAGTCCCTCACCATTGGCCGAGCACTTCACGCTCTCTTCCTCATGCCATCGGTCGGTGGCCAATCAGTCCGTTGCTTCCTTCCACCAATCAGCTGGTCGCTTCTTGCTCCGCCCCTGGCCAATCACAAGTCCTTCCTTCCTCTGGCCTTTCATTGGTGTGATCTCCTCATCAAACTCCCTCGACCAATCCGTTGCGAGGTGGGCATGGCCTCAGCCTGCCTGAGCAATGTTTTATCGCCATGCTGGCGCAATGCATGGGCGCTTCCTACCTGCACTACTCTTCTTCCGGTGAATTTTGTTTGGGGGGGGGGGGGGGGGAGGAGGATTTAATTAGTGCGTGTGGTGCTATTGGGCTTTTCCTAGTGTCGATGGTGTAGTGCCATAAGGACGAAGGATGAAGGATGAAGGATGAAGGGACGAAGGATAAATCACAAGGTCTCACAAACGGGGGAATTCATATAATCCCTACTCTAGTTAACACAAGGCCATCCTCGTATCACCACAAACATACAAACTTAATCCGACATCCGGGCTAGACAGGTCCTCTACTTATGTACATTGAGATGGATCCTCTTCTTCACGACAGTCGGAGCATGATACCGACACAGATCTACCTGATCTACATATCACTCTACCCCAAAATTCATAACAATACTAATAATACAGTAAATATAATCATAACACTGCAATCTGTTTGTAATTATTGCAATGTTTTGAGATTGAAGCAGTGTATGGTTTGTTCATTGTTGACTCGAAACACAGAATAAACTAAAACAGTCGTATTGTTTTTGTGATAATAAAAATAGCGTTAATACTTCCACACTCTCTTCAATCCCACTCCTCCTCTCCTTGGTTTTGTCGGCAAAGTTTTGGATCTGCCTTAGCATCACAGATGGGCACTCCCTTCCTGCCATGGCTGCCCTCCCTCTGCTCATGAGTTGATCTGCTCGCCATCGGGCCCACCACCATGCTCGTTCCTGCGCCCCTCTGCCCACTGCTTGGTCTGCATGTGGACCTTGGTGTTCTCTGCTGCGTGTGCATGGGATTCTCCGTGTTTTTCTATGCAAACTCTGTGGATATCGCCAGAGTTGTGGGATGGAGGTTGGGGAGAGGGTCAATGTCGCAGCCTCCATGGCTTCTTCGGTCTGATTAAACCTAATGGGGAGGTTTGGTACAGCTTTATTTATTTATGGTTTCTCGCCACACTTCATGGTGCCTTTATTGTGCACCACTCTGGGTCTACTCTACCACAATTTATTGTTTTGATCTACTTCATTATTTTGATATTTTAAATTGCAATACTTTGAATTGCCCTTCATATTTTCCTTCTCACATTTTTGTGTTGAAATAACTTTATATTAGTTTATGCATTCTATAACTTGCATCTTGATATTATTATTGTAACTTATTATTGTCATCAAAATGCAGTATTTGTAAATTGACTAATTCAACCTATGGCTGGAAGTCTTTTTTGAATAAACCGGTTATTATAATATTATTATTATTATTATTATTATTATACAGCAATATTGTTTTTGTTATAATAATAAGAACGTTAATATTCATCATCTTACTATAATTCACCAAATGTCTGTCCGTCCATTCGAAGGTACCGCAAAAACGGCTCAACCGATCACAACGATATTTTTGGTGGGTATTCCTGGGACCCCTGAGAGTAAAATAGGCTATATTGTTTTTCCAATTTTTCCAATTTTCCCAAACACGATGGAATATTTACCAATATGAACAGTTATGTGACTTGTTGAAATTCTACAAATACTGTTTATTCTACGTACCAGGAGAGAGGCGATCGACTCCTGACGAACTCTTCCTATATAAACGTGCGGCTCCGAAGTAACATGGCAGCGTGTGCAAAGCGACTGAGAAACAGGTGTAGCGGCCGCTTCCATGTTACAGATTTGGTGCGCACTCTTCACACATAAATGTGCGACTGAGAAAGACGTGTAAGCGGCCGCTTCCGTTTTGCAGAATTCAATCTTTTTTCAAAATGGGCGCCATGTACTGTTTAGATTTTGATGATTTGCATGTGATATAATTCAACGGATGTTCATATGAATCGTTTAAAATAAAAAAGCCTTCAATTTCTGATATTTTTCCTTTTCATTTGGGCTTCCCAATTGAAGCCCCGCCCATAGGGCAGGTACCGTTGCTAGTATAGCAAATATTATTGCAACACTGCAATCCCTTTGTCGTTATTGCAAAGTTTCTCGATTGAAGCGGTGTATGGTTGGTTCCTTGTTCACTGGAAACATAGAATAAACCAGCATCTCAATGCAAATATTTTTTTATACTTTCATTGTTTGCCAACTGGTATTCCCACCCAGGTCATGCTATCCTCTTCAACTAAAGTATCAAACGAGCCCGGCTACGTCGATGTTAGACTTTCGGTCTTCTTTTATGACAGCGAGAAGAATTAAGGGAAGACAAGCCTGTTGTAGAATTTATAGTCAACAAGCCCTTTCATGGAGACATCATCAGGAAGAGTGATACCAACAAAGTTGTCAAAAACTACATTTCTCTCAAAATAGCACAAGCTTAATCCAAGAAGTAAATATGAGAGTTGGTTGGTTTATCCTTTCAGAGAGGAACTGCAAGTGTTTAGGACTACCTCGGTTAAAACTCATGTTTCAGGTTTGGGAGTATTTTTTCATCTTCTGTGGGTTATCTGTGAGAGCTGGAATCACTGTTTTTTGGGAAATGGGCTGAAGTATTTTCATACGTCAGATGGTACGTGAAATGTTAAGAAAGGTTTCCAGAGAAAATCAAAACAGCAATCAGGAATGGATTCTAGAATGCGGTCATAGCGCAAACTGGTGTCCAATAGGAGAGACAGAAATGGTGAGATGAGATTGAACCTGAATGGTGTGATGCACAACTCAAGCTTAGCTGGGGGAGGCTACCAATGATTCAAAATATGTTCCAGGTTTATTGTTCCGGGAAATGTTCCAGGTTTAACACATTGTGGAGAAGGAAACATCAGAAAGTAGATATTTTGAGATTGTTATGGAACTGATTTGGAGAACGTACTTCCACAGCAAGTCATCCAAACACGGTGCATTCATCGCACTTGATTTGTTGTTTCCAATGCTATCCCTGCGGTGTATATTAACAAAGCAGAGACTTTTCCAACTTGGCTTTATTTGTTCGATCAATCCTGAGCAAAGGCCAGAAATACAAATTGCAAAAATAATTCTGGGTATTTTACACAACTAATATTCCTGTATAAATCTGGGTATTTTATAAGCAACTAATATTCCTGTATAAATCTGGGTATTTTATAAGCAACTAATATCCATATCCAGTGAATATAAACAAGCTCACTTGGTTGACCACAATTTAATGGATCTGTTATTCCAGAGTTTGCAACAAAAAGGTTTCATCTTTAAAAATAACAAACAAACAAGTAAAAACCATGTGATGTGTTCATTATGACGTTTGCCTTACCCTCAAGCAGCTGAACAGCTTTGCTGGACTCCATGGGAAGAGAATCATGTGGTTCCTCCTTTACATGTTCATTGCTCAAAGCATCTTGGGAAGTCTCAAAATAACTTTGGAAAGTTTCCATCTTCTCCTGATGAGCTTCATCTGCAAAACATTTGACAATTTATTGCTTTCCCAGGATCCCAGAACCGCCGCTGAAGAGGATTATTTTTGTTGTTATTGTTGTTCTCCACACCTTTGACAAGCGAGGGGTAATCGTCAATGAACTCGGACTCCACCTTTACTTCCACAATAAAATCTGAAAATAAAAACACCCCATTCAAACTCGACTTCAAATGGTACTTCCAAATTCACGAAAACTCCCAATGCAGTTCTGGACAGCAAGTGTTTAGTTTTTAAGGAAATGGACAGAATTCAGTGGAACAGACAGAGGAAATCAGTGACTTAACAACCTTTAGAGGCCATTTTTCCCTGCAGCGCAGGGGTTGGCCTTTTTTGGGCACCGTGGTCCCCTTTTTGAAGCAATGTTTTACAGCCGGATGCCCTTCCTGCCGCCAACCCTGTTAGTTCGATCAGTGACTGGAAACGGAAAAGTAAATCTGACACAGAAAAAATAAAAATCAGCATGTGGCACTCACAGAAAAAGGCAAAAATAATATGTGCACTATATTGTCTAACATATTGATTATTACCACGACATTAAATAGAAAAAGTCCCATGTGAAATAGAACGAATCCCACGCGGCAAAGACACAAGTCCCACGCGGCAAAGACACAAGTCCCACGCGGCAAAGACACAAGTCCCACGCGGCAAAGACACAAGTCCCACGCGGCAAAGACACAAGTCCCACGCGGCAAAGACACAAGTCCCATGCGGAAAAGACACAAGTCCCACGCGGCAAAGAGACAAGTCCCACGCGGCAAAGAGACAAGTCCCACGCGGCAAAGAGACAAGTCCCATGCGGCAAAGAGACAAGTCCCACGCGGAAAAGAGACAAGTCCCACGCGGAAAAGAGACAAGTCCCACGCGGAAAAGAGACAAGTCCCACGCGGCAAAGAGACAAGTCCCACGCGGAAAAGAGACAAGTCCCACGTGGCAAAGATACGAGTCCCACATGGAAAGAAAAAGTCCCCTCTGGCAAAAAGACAAGTCCCACATGGCAAAGAGACAAGTCCCATGTGGAAAAGAAGAAATGGTGTCCATGACAATAATTTCTCCCCCATTTCATCAAATGGGATGTTTTGTGATTTTATTTTTGACAAACCTCAGGAATCTTTCAAGATATCAGAATGAAACTTGCACATCTTATTTGTACGCATGTGTTGTATTTATGGATGAGATCTTGTCAATATTCGTCAAAAGTCAGGGTAATTGCCATCCAAAACATGTAAAACACCGATTAGGCATCAATTTGAAAATTTATCATCCAAATTTGTGAAGACAATTTATCATGTAAAGACTTGATAGGCAAAATTTTCCAAATGACCAAATTGCTGTTTCCAGGGCAACTCATGTTTATTTGCATTTTGAAAATATGGTGCTGTGCAAAACATCTTGTTTGTCTGTCTGTTAACAGGATATCTCAATGTTGTGGACGGATTCGGGCAAAATTTGGTGGACAGGTTGCGTTTGTCACACAGACAAACTGATTCGATGTTGGTGAAGATCTGGATCCGCATGGGATTTTAAAATTTTTCAAGAGATCGGGCCACAAACTATATACAACATGATGTTTCAAAAAGTTGTGGATGGATTATGATAACACTTGGTGGATGAGTTCGGTCGGTGACAAGAACAAGCTGATTCGATTTTAGTTCAGGTCTGGATGCAGATCTGACCTATCGGTGGATACATAAAGTTGTGGATGGATTATGGTAACACTTGGTGGATGAGTCAGGTCGGTGACAAGAACAAGCTGATTCGATTTTAGTTCAGGTCTGGATGCAGATCTGACCTATCGGTGGACACAAAATGTCAACTTTGACCTTGGTGGAGGTATGCTCTCCACCTCGTGCTGTTGTAGTTTACAAATAAAATGTACTCGGGTCGATTTCCTTCCAACACAAGTAGAACTGAAGGACCATTTAACCTTCAAACCACTCACATCCACTCACCGCACGATATACATCCCTTCTGAAACTAGTGAGGTGTATCAAAGTGTCCAAGTCACGTGGTTGCAGCAAATGAAGCTTCATTAAGTCATACTGTTTCGAAACGTTTCGAAGTTTTGGTGGTTCAACGCTCCCAGTCACACAAGCACTCCCATCAGAATGTCCAATTCCATCCACGACTTTCATACACAACAACACACAACACAACAGGCATTTTAAGGCCATTTTCCCTGCAAGAGCAGGGGTTAGCCTTGCGGTCCCCATGACAATCTTCTCCATTTTGCCCTATTTACTGCATCTCCCCTTGTTAACCCCCTAGCCCACATTTCTTCTTCGACCATCTTTAGCCAAGTCTTTCTCGGTCTTTTACCCGTCCTCTACTTCCTTCTGCATTCATTTCCATCACTCTTCTCAACCAGTCACTTTCATCCTTCCTCAACACATGACTAAACCATCTCAAATTGTTTCTCTTCACAGCATCCATCACAGACTCTATTCCCATAATCTTTCGCAATTCATCATTTGTCTTCCTCTCTCTCAACGATACTCCACACATCCACCGAACCATTCGCATTTCCACACTTTCCAGCCTTCAATGCTGCTCCACGTTCATTACCCATGTCTCGCTCCCATAAATCATAACACTTGTCACACATGCAGCACACACCTTTCCCTTCAGCTTCAACGACACTCCCCTCCTCGTCAGCACGCCACTCAGTTCCCGAAACTTCTTCCATGCACATCTTCTTCTTCTTCCATGCCCTCACCTCTCTTCAAAGCTGTCCATGCGTGCTCGCTTTCGAAGTTAAGTAACTTTTCACAATTGTGCTTTTGTCGAAACTGTATCTTTCTCTCGGTGTATGTACCTATTGGGGTGTCTTTAATAGTATTCTTGGCGTTGGTTTTTCATACCTGTGTACAGAATCGTCGGTCTTTCGTATCGCGTATTCTGTGGTCTAAGTGTAGTACTAGGCTACCGTGTCCGACCTTGGCTTGAGGCTTTGTTTTTGTCTCAGCGGTTCTCCGATCGCGCTGCAATTACTTTCCGGTCTCTGTTTTTCACGGTCTTTTCATCCCATACTTCCTTGTTTTAAAATCTCAAAAAAAAAAAAAAAAAAAAAACATTTCCTTCTGTTCTTATTTGTTTATTCGTTCTTATTTGTTCGTTCGTTCTTCGACCACGTTGTTTGTGATCACGTGATCACGTTATTAAAAAATTTCTCATCTGACCCCTAAAGACCTGTATTCTGTCATATTCTATAACACCTTTTTCTTCTTCTTCTATAAAAGGATGCTTTCGACTTGCTCACCAAATCTATTCATTCCAAAAAAAAATTCCATCTCTTATAGTGCATCTTTCATTCATTCCCTAAACTCTCCAGCACTCCACCCATCCTTCAGCGTCCTCAAACGTATTTTTGACTCGCATGTCTCAAGAAACTCATTTTGCAATAAATGTTCGTTTCCCATTAATCGAACACTTTTTAAAATCCCATCACCCCAAAATCCCATTTCCCATCACCCCTCCCCTCTAAATCTACCCCCTTGCCCCTCCCCTCCAAATCATCCCCATCACCCATCTCTTTCAAATCTTCCCCCTTGCCCCTCCCCTCCAAATCTTCCCAATCACCCATTCCTTTCAAATCTCCCCCCACACCCCTCCCCTCCCCTCCCAGACTCTCCCTCGCTCCTCCCCTCCTAGACTCCCCTCTCACCCCTCCCCCTCAAAGCGTCCTCCCCGCTTCTTCCCCCTTCCAACTTTCACCTTCATCTCCCTCAACCTTCTGCCTCGCTCTTCCCCCTCGTCAAATAACACCTCACTGCGCCTCTCCCAATCACCATCAAACCTTTTGTCTGCCCCATTCTTCCCTTTCTCCAAGCTATTCTGTAATCTCCGACACACCTTCAACAGCTCTCCCTACCTCTTCCTCCTCTTCCACATCTTACCCTACCGCTCCCCCCCCCCCCCCCTGTTCTGTATCCGATGCTCCCCCTTCCTCTTCCTTAACAGTATGGACCTCAAACATCCGGGGCCTTCGCTCAAACTTGTCTGATCTCTCCATACAGGTTTGCTTCTGACAAACCAGACGTGATCTGCTTAACAGAAACTTTCCTCCTTCATGATGTCTCTGATTCCTTGGTATCTCTCCCAGGTTACTCCCTCCTCCGGTATGATAGACCTGAGCCTCGTCCTGGAGGTGGGGTTGCTATCTTTATAAAAAAAACTCTTCCTCACTCGCCCTGCACTGCCCTCTCTCCACCTCACCCCCAGGAATACCTTTGGCTACGGCTTCCCCTTCGCTCCCACCTTTTGTTCAAATGTGTGTTGTACCGTCCACCAAACAGTGATGACTCCATCTACATCTCGCTGTCTGAGAATATGGACCAACTTCTATCTACCCATCCCAACTCTCTCTTCCTCATATGTGGTGATTTCAACTGTCACCATGCCAGTTGCCTGGGTGTGGGTACCTCTCTCACCAGCCATGGCTCTTCAGCAAAGGACTTCTGTGACGCACTGGGACTGACACAATCTGTCAATTTCCCGACCCGGATTTCAGTCAACGGAGCATCTTCTCTTCTGGACTTGGTTATGACTAACTTCCCTGAAAATGTCTGCTGCTCTTCTTCTGCTCTTCTGATCATGTGCTTGTTAAAGTGGACATCTCTCTGACCATTCTCAGAGAGCCTCCTCAGCGTCGACGAGTCTGGCATTTCACTCAGGCCAACTGGCACGGTCTTCAAGCAGCCATCAATCATCTGGACTAGTCTCCCATCTCTACTGCCTCTGACATAAATTCTTCCTGGGAATTCTTCCAAAGCAAACTGCTCTCTCTCATGCACAGATTTATCCCATCTCGTCTTCTGTTGTCATACCCTTCCTCCCGTCCATGGTACACGGAATCTTGTGGTGAGGCTATTGCCCAGAAACAACTTGCTTTCGTCACCTGGAAAGCAAATCCAACGGAAGGAAATCTCATTTCCTTTCACAAAGCCCGAAACAAGTGTGTGTCCACCCTCAGGAGAGCCAGGAAACAATATCTCTCCGTTCTCAGGACCGAACTCTCTTATCTGTCTCCCTCTTCGAAATCTGGGTGGCGTCTGGTCAAATCTGTTTCTGGTGTTTGTTCCCCCTCCATCCCCTCCCTCACCTCAAATGGCCACACGGCTGACTCCGCGCGTGAAAAAGCTGAATGCCTCAACTCTGTGTTTGCCTCTCTATCTTGTGTCCCAAACCCATCCCTCTCTGTACCCACCATACCCAGTCATACCCAGCTGCTCCTGGACTCTGTGTCCTTTCCTCCTGACAAGGTGGAAAAGTTTCTGTCAACCCTCGACTCGGATTCTGCAACTGGACTTGACGGTATCAGCCCACGGGTCCTAAAATCCTGTTCTTCTGCTCTTTCACTCCCTCTCTCTGTTCTCTTCACCCTCTCTTTTGCTCAAGGTCATATTCCATCTGCTTGGAAATCTGCCAACATCACCGCTTTGCACAAAAAAGGTGCAAAAACAGATCCCAGCAACTACAGACCAATCAGCCTTCTCCCAATTATCAGCAAAGTCATGGAATCCATTATTGCTTCAGATATGAAATCTTTCCTCTTCTCCAATGGCTTGATCTCTGATCATCAATTTGGTTTCAGACCTGGACACTCTACTCTGGACATGCTGCTTCTGCTTTCTCAACAATGGATGGAGGTCCTCAATGCCAAACAGGAAATTGGAGCAGTCTCCCTTGACATATCATGTGCCTTCGATACGGTCTGGCACCCCGCTCTGCTCACCAAACTCTCCTCTTTTGGTATCCATGGAAATCTCCACGCATGGATGGCGGACTTCCTCTCTAGTCGTAATCAACGTGTGGCCCTGAATGAGTTTCTCTCATCTCCTCTTCCTGTTCAGGCTGGAGTTCCACAAGGCAGTGTTCTGGGCCCTGTACTTTTTCTGGTCTTCATCAATGATCTCTCTGACTCTCTTGAAAATCCTCTGTATCTCTTTGCTGATGACTCTACTCTCTGTCGCTCCATTCTTCATCCCTCAGATCGGCAGTCTGCAGCCTCCTCACTCTCTGCAGACCTGGACAAAATCACAGACTGGGCAAACAAGTGGAACATGTCTTTCAATCCTGACAAATCTCACACTCTTACGATGTCTCTCCGAAAAGACCGACTGGACAACCCTCCCATCCACTTTCTGAATAATCCTCTCCAAGAAGTTCTGTCACTCAAGCTTTTGGGTCTCACTATCTGCCATGATCTTTCCTGGGAAAACCACATTTCAAATCTGGCCTCCAAAGCCAGTCGCCGACTGGGCATCCTCCATCGTGCGAAGTCCTTCCTTGGCACACCTGAGCTCCTCACCACATACAAGGCTTTCATCCGCAGCTCAATGGAATACTGCTTTCCCCTCTGGGCTGGTGCACCTGCCTCACACCTAGCTCATCTTCACGCTGTAGAAACCAAAGCATTCAGAATCATTGGAATCTCCCGCGATGAAGCTAACTCCAAGGGCCTCTCACTCACTCACCGCAGGCAGGTTGGTGGTCTTTCCGTCTTCTACCGACTCCTCTCTGGCCTTGCCCCCCCCCCCAGCTCTCTCTGGGCTCTGTCCCGTAAATATTCCTACAGGTCGCACAAGATCTGCCTGCAACCCTCTAATGGTCAAACTGCCAAAATCAAGACTCTCTGCTCACCTTCACTCCTTCATTCCTCTTTTCTCCCGCCTCTGGAACAAACTCCCTCACTCTCTTCAATCCCACACCACCCTCCAGGTCTTTAAAACAGCTGTTCACCACCATCTCTTATCTTCCCCCATCCAAAACCTTGATCTTTTCTACCCCCACTAATTTCACCCCAATTCCACTTTTTTTTAAATACCAACTTCTGTCCTGGAAGTCCTTGGTGTCCTTGTGTTTTATACTTCTCCCTCCCCACCCCCCCCCCCCCTTCCCACGCCTCCGCCCCCCAAGCCCTCTCCCTTCCACACATCTCCCTGCTCTCAAATGTTGTGTTTGTGTGCTTCCCCTTCTCTCCCCATCTTGTTTTTCCGCTCCCTCTTTTTATATATTTTGTTTGTCTGGTTGATTTGTTTGTGAAGTAAATGTTAGCTCTTTCACGAGCCTCGATTCAGTATACAAAAAAAAATAAAAAAAAATAAAAAAATCTCACTCCAGCAACCGTTGCCGAGTTTGATCCACCTTCTCCATTCAGCATGTCACCGAGGTAACAAAATGTTTTCACACCTTCCAGCTTCACGCTGTCTCCAAGATCCAACTCAACCTTTCCGCCATCTGCAGCTCCCTCTGTGCACACCTTACACTTGAATGTGGCTGCCACACTGGTTAATGACCCTCTCAAACCACTACATTTTTGATGAACCCACTCAGCGCACATTATACATTGAATGGAATTCACTCCGACACCCTTCCTGCACACAGCACACGGCCACTTCCCAGTTCTTTCCACCTCACCACATGCATTACCACTTGCCATCACCGTCGTTTTTCCGATATTCGCCTTCAGACCTTTTGTCTCCATACATTCCTTCCACTTGTTCATCTTCTCCTTCAGTCCATCCATACTTTACGCAATCAACACCAGATCATCTGCATACAACTCCCATGGTAAACCTTCCTTTACGTTTCGATCCAACACCTCCATCAAAGCTACAAATAGTAGTGGACTTAGTACCGACCCCTGATGCACTCCCACCTTCACCTCAAACTCACCACTGTTCCCGTCCTTCATCCTTACAGCTGTGCGTGCTCTTTTGTACATTTCCATCACTACTCTGATCAACCATTCCTCCACTCCTAACTTCCTCAATGCCCATGTCACTACTTCACGTGGAACCCTCTCGAATGCTTTCTCCAGAGCAACAAACCCAAGAAACAACTTCTTCCTCTTCTCCATGTACTTCGCCATGTCTCACAATAAAGAGCACGTCTGTCGTTCCTCTTCCTGGCATAAATCCAAACTGCATTTCGTCAATCTTCACTTTCTTCCTTATCCCTCCTCTCCAACACCCTTTCCAATACCTTCATTCCATGCTCCAATAACTTTATCGCTCGATACAAGCCACAGTCCAGAGGGTCACCTTTCCCCTTGTATAGAGGGACGAGGGTACTCCGTTCCCAATCCACTGGAATGCGGCCTTCTTTCACCACCAGATTGCAGATCTCTGTCATTATCTTCACACCCCAATTTCCCGCTGCCTTCAACATATCTCCCACAACTCCCGTCGGCCCTCCCGCTTTTCTACTCTTCATTGCTTTTATCGCTTCCTCAAATTCCTTCTCGGTTATCTTCTCTGCCGATCCTAAAACTGGGTTACTCTCGACATTGCCATCCCATTCATTCTCTGCATTCAACAGTGTTTCCATATATCTCTTCCATCTTCCTTTAATTCCATCTGGGTCCACAACGATTTTTCCCACTTCATCCTTCAAGCAACTCACCGCCATCACATCACACCTCTCTTTCGCTATCTGCTTTGCAATCCTGAATACCGCTCTCTGACCCTCTTCCGGATCCAAGCGTTCTCCGAATATTTTCCTCCATGCCTCCTGCGCCTTTGCTGCCTCTTTCTTTGCAGCCTTCTTGGCTGCCTTATAACTTTCATGCTCTGCTTTTTCTGCTCCCTTTCCCTTCGCCTTCTGCCACGCCTTGAACTTCTTCTTCTTCTCGTCAATCTTCTTTCCAACTTCATCATACCACCACCATGTTTCCGAGTGCCTTGGTGGTCCTTTTGTCCATCCACATACCTCACCAACGGCTCCCAACAGTCTATCTTTCATTGACATCCAACCAGTTTCACTTGACTTTCATACACAAACGAAGGTATAACCATCTGAAGGCTTACTTTATATGTGAAGACCTACATATTCTGCATAAATCCAGGTCTGTTTATTTCAGGATATTGTAGGCTGCTCACAAATGAAAAAAGAAAGAGCAATCAGAGATTGCAAACCCTTGCCAAGATGTATTTTCAGTGGTTTTAAGGCTTTTGTGTTAAAACAAATATGGCGGCAAAACCACGTGCCCGATGACATCATTATTTTTTTCTAAACCAATTTATTCCTCGATTATGCTCACGTGAACCAATTTATTCCTCGTGCGAAGTCCTTCCTTGGCACACCTGAGCTCCTCGCCACATACAAGGCTTTCATCCACAGCTCAATGGAATACTTCTCTCCCCTCTGGGCTGGTGCTCCTGCCTCACACCTAGCTCGTCTTCACGCTGTTGAAACCAAAGCGTTCAGAATCATTGGAATCTCCCGGGATGAAGCTAACTCCAAGGGCCTCTCACTCACTCACCGCAGGCAGGTTGGTGGTCTTTCCGTCTTCTACCGACTCCTCTCTGGCCTTGCCCCCCCCCCCCAGCTCTCTCTGGGCTCTGTCCCCCAAATATTCCTACAGGTCGCACAAGATCTGCCTGCAACCCTCTTATGGTTAAACTGCCAAAATCAAGACTCTCTGCTCACCTTCACGCCTTCATTCCTCTTTTCTCCCGCCTCTGGAACAAACTCCCTCACTCTCTTCAATCCCACTCCACCCTCCAGGTCTTTAAAACAGCTGTTCACCACCATCTCTTATCTTCCCCCATCCAAAACTTTGATCTTTTCTACCCCCGCTAATTTCACCCCAAATCCACTTTTTTGAAATACCAACCTCTGTCCTGAAAGTCCTTGGTGTCCTTGTGTTTTATATTTCTCCCACCCCCCTTTCCACGCCTCCTCCCCCCAAGCCCTCTCCCTCCCACACATCTCCCTGCTCTCAAATGTTATGTTTGTGTGCTTCCCCTTCTCTCCCCATCTTGTCTTCTGCTCCCTCTTTTTATGTATTTTGTTTGTCTGGTTGATTTGTTTGTGAAATACCAGCTTGAGTATTGAGTACCAGCTTGCTGGGATGAATGATCCCGGTGTGTACCCCGGTTTAGAATAGGTACACCATATCCCTGCGCATCGTAAGAGGCGACTAAGGGTTGGCGTCAGGAAGGGCATCCGGCCATAAAAACATTGCCTCAAACAGGGAACCATGATTGTCATGGGGCCCGCAAGGCTAACCCCTGCTCTAGCGGGGAAAATGGCCTTAAAACAATCATTCATTCATTTGTTTGTGAAAAAAATGTTAGCTCTTTCACGAGCCTCGATTCAGTATACAAAAAAACAAAAAAAAAAAACAGTAAGTGTATGCATATCTCTTGTACTTTTAGAGTTATAGTGGTTTGAAATATATTTTAAATGAAAACTCGACCCCCTTGATTTTACGTTTTGGGTGACCTTGAGCTTGACCTTGGGCCAAGGGAGTTAAAAATTGGGCACAATCTATTCCAGGCCAAGGCAAATATGTGTGTAAAGTATGGTGATGCCATGTGCAATGATGTAGACGTAGTACTGCACACAAACAGACAGACAGACAGACAGTCAGACAGACAGACAAACCAACCAACCAACCAAGCAACATACTTGCCGGAATTTTTTCCGGCAAGTAATAAATAAAAAAATCACTCATAGAGCGACACTTGGCAAAACAGAACAAAATAGAATGGCACTCAGTAGAGCATCCTTTTGACCTCAAAAATAATTTGTGGTAGAATTCAGTGACCTGATAAGCAAATCATCTTCAAAGTTTAAGTTAATCGGATGAAAATTGAGGATTTTAGAAATTCGAAAAAAACTGGTTGACCTTTGGCCTGTGTTGACCTTTTGGCCCATGTTGATGTCAAAAATAGTTGGCGGTTGAATTCTGTTGGCTGATATGTAAATCCCCTTCAAAGTTCAAGTGAATCGGATGAAAATTGAGGATTTTAGAAATTGGGAAAAAACTGGTTGACCTTTGGCCTATGTTGACCTTTTGACCTTTAGACCTCAAAAATATATATGATTTTCTCAGACCACGAACTCTACCATTTGGTGAAGTTTCGTGAAGATCGGTTTAAAATTGTGACCTGCAGGTAAGTATAATTGAGTGGACAGACAAACAAACACAAACACACACACAAACAAACAAACCGGAGTGATCAACATACTTGTCAAAAAAGAATTTTTTGCCAAGTAACAAACGGACTGAAACTCCCCCCCTTCTTCGCCTTTCACCTTCCTTTTCACCTTCACAACACCTTTACAACTTTCACCTTCACGACTTTCACCTTCCTCAACTGCATCGAAGAACATCTCCCATCATCACCCTTCTGCCATTTTGTGTTTCTAACATAACAAATAACACGAAATAAATAAACTCAGCACCAAAACTGATGAAGAGTTCCGAAGGTGTACAGGTGATTATAACAAAGGTAAAGGAGAGAGTAGTTTTGTGGAATCCGAGGGAAGAGGAGGAAACGATTGAACTTCTCTCACACCTCGTCCATTAACGAATCTGCTCTCAGGAATCAAAATCTCCGTTCGAGCTTCGATAACAACGAGCGGAATCGATTCACCGGGTCAGGACATCGACACGATGTTGTACGAGGGAACCCGATCAGAACTTCGACACGATCTTGTACGAGGGAACCCGATCAGGACTTCGACACGATCTTGCACGAGGGAACCCGATCAGGACTTCGACACGATCTTGTACGAGGGAACCCGATCAGGACTTCGACACGATCTTGCACGAGGGAACCCGATCAGAACTTCGACACGATCTTGTACGAGGGAACCCGATCAGGACTTCGACACGATCTTGCACGAGGGAACCCGATCAGGACTTCGACACGATCTTGCACGAGGGAACCCGATCAGGACTTCGACACGATCTTCTACGAGGGAACCCGATCAGGACTTCGACACGATCTTGCACGAGGGAACCCGATCAGGACATCGATACGATCTTGTACGAGTGAACCCGATCAGGAGATCGACACGATCTTGCACGAGGGAACCCGATCAGGACATCGACACGATCTTGTACGAGGGAACACGATCAGGACTTCGACACGATCTTGCACGAGGGAACCCGATCAGGACATCGATACGATCTTGTACGAGTGAACCCGATCAGGAGATCGACACGATCTTGCACGAGGGAACCCGATCAGGACATCGACACGATCTTGTACGAGGGAACCCGATCAGGACATCGACACGATCTTGTACGAGTGAACCCGATCAGGAGATCGACAGGATCTTGTACGAGTGAACCCGATCAGGAGATCGACACGATCTTGCACGAGGGAACCCGATCAGGAGATCGACACGATCTTGTACGAGGGAACCTGATCAGGACATCGACACGATCTTGTACGAGGGAATCCGATCAGGACATCGACACGATCTTGTACGAGTGAACCCGATCAGGACATCGACACGATCTTGTACGAGTGAACCCGATCAGGACATCGACACGATCTTGTACGAGTGAACCCGATCAAGACATCGACACGATCTTGTACGAGTGAACCTGATCAGGACATCGACACGATCTTGTACGAGGGAATCCGATTAGGACATCGATACGATCTTGTACGAGTGAACCCGATCAGGACATCGACACGATCTTGTACGAGTGAACTCGATCAGGACATCGACACGATCTTGTACGAGTGAACCCGATCAGGACATCGACACGATCTTGTACGAGTGAACCCGATCAGGACATCGACACGATCTTGTACGAGGGAACCCGATCAGGACATCGACACGATATTGTACGAGGGAACCCGATCAGGACATCGACACGATCTTGTACGAGTGAACCCGATCAGGACATCGACACGATCTTGTACGAGGAAACCCGATCAGGACATCGACACGATCTTGTACGAGGGAACCCGATCAGGACATCGACACGATCTTGTACGAGTGAACCCGATCAGGAGATCGACACGATCTTGTACGAGTGAACCCGATCAGGAGATCGACACGATCTTGTACGAGGGAATCCGATCAGGACATCGACACGATCTTGTACGAGTGAACCCGATCAGGACATCGACACGATCTTGTACGAGTGAACCCGATCAGGACATCGACACGATCTTGTACGAGTGAACCCGATCAAGACATCGACACGATCTTGTACGAGTGAACCTGATCAGGACATCGACACGATCTTGTACGAGGGAATCTGATCAGGACATCGAAACGATCTTGTACGAGTGAACCCGATCAGGACATCGACACGATCTTGTACGAGTGAACCCGATCAGGACATCGACACGATCTTGTACGAGTGAACCCGATCAAGACATCGACACGATCTTGTACGAGTGAACCTGATCAGGACATCGACACGATCTTGCACGAGGGAACCCGATCAGGACATCGACACGATCTTGTACGAGGGAACCCGATCAGGACATCGACACGATCTTGTACGAGTGAACCCGATCAGGAGATCGACAGGATCTTGTACGAGTGAACCCGATCAGGAGATCGACACGATCTTGCACGAGGGAACCCGATCAGGAGATCGACACGATCTTGTACGAGGGAACCTGATCAGGACATCGACACGATCTTGTACGAGGGAATCCGATCAGGACATCGACACGATCTTGTACGAGTGAACCCGATCAGGACATCGACACGATCTTGTACGAGTGAACCCGATCAAGACATCGACACGATCTTGTACGAGTGAACCTGATCAGGACATCGACACGATCTTGTACGAGGGAATCCGATTAGGACATCGATACGATCTTGTACGAGTGAACCCGATCAGGACATCGACACGATCTTGTACGAGTGAACTCGATCAGGACATCGACACGATCTTGTACGAGTGAACCCGATCAGGACATCGACACGATCTTGTACGAGTGAACCCGATCAGGACATCGACACGATCTTGTACGAGGGAACCCGATCAGGACATCGACACGATATTGTACGAGGGAACCCGATCAGGACATCGACACGATCTTGTACGAGTGAACCCGATCAGGACATCGACACGATCTTGTACGAGGAAACCCGATCAGGACATCGACACGATCTTGTACGAGGGAACCCGATCAGGACATCGACACGATCTTGTACGAGTGAACCCGATCAGGAGATCGACACGATCTTGTACGAGTGAACCCGATCAGGAGATCGACACGATCTTGCACGAGGGAACCCGATCAGGAGATCGACACGATCTTGTACGAGGGAACCTGATCAGGACATCGACACGATCTTGTACGAGGGAATCCGATCAGGACATCGACACGATCTTGTACGAGTGAACCCGATCAGGACATCGACACGATCTTGTACGAGTGAACCCGATCAGGACATCGACACGATCTTGTACGAGTGAACCCGATCAAGACATCGACACGATCTTGTACGAGTGAACCTGATCAGGACATCGACACGATCTTGTACGAGGGAATCCGATCAGGACATCGATACGATCTTGTACGAGTGAACCCGATCAGGACATCGACACGATATTGTACGAGTGAACCCGATCAGGACATCGACACGATCTTGTACGAGTGAACCCGATCAGGACATCGACACGATCTTGTACGAGTGAACCCGATCAGGACATCGACACGATCTTGTACGAGGGAACCCGATCAGGACATCGACACGATATTGTACGAGGGAACCCGATCAGGACATCGACACGATCTTGTACGAGTGAACCCGATCAGGACATCGACACGATCTTGTACGAGGGAACCCGATCAGGACATCGACACGATCTTGTACGAGGGAACCCGATCAGGACATCGACACGATCTTGTACGAGGGAATCCGATCAGGACATCGACACGATCTTGTACGAGGGAACCCGATCAGGACATCGACACGATCTTGTACGAGTGAACCCGATCAGGAGATCGACACGATCTTGTACGAGTGAACCCGATCAGGAGATCGACACGATCTTGTACGAGTGAACCCGATCAGGACATATACACGATGTTGTACGAAGGAGCCCGATCAGGACATCGACACGATCTTGTACGAGGGAAGCGTTAGACAATTAGACAATGTTCGATGCTCACTCCTTGCGCCACTATGTGTTACCCCCGTGTGTTGGGGCTAAAACGGGGTTACCGTGCAGGGGTTTGGAGTGGATCGGCCATGGTTTTGCCTCGTGCGGCATCATTTATATTGTTCACCCCGTCCATGGTGTGATTCCCCATGTAAATGTATTTAAACAGTAAACATCACGTACCGTGTCCGGACTCGTTCTCCTCAGGTCGAGCGATCCTGAACCTGCAGTCCGAGTGAGAATCTTCAGGACCGACCAAGTTCCTTCCATCGGAGAAACTCGAGGATCCCGGAGGGTTCAACCTGTTATCCTCACCTGAGAGATCTCCATTCATGGCGAACAGTGAAGTGGAGTACAGTGTGGTGCAGTCCCGTACAGTACACACGACAACGTGTGAGCGAAGTCCGTTCACTCAAGCAATCCCTGAAAATAGTTAATTCACAAATTCCAATCCGCAGATTCGCCGTCGATCGAGGATTTCGTCATAAACATTCGGGTTTTGTTTAATTCCAACCCACAGATTCGCCACAGATTCGCGGATTTCGTTGCAAATATTCGGGTTTTGTTTAAAAACGAACAAGAATTCCTGATCGAACCCCAATCGAGGAACCACGGCTCGTATTTGAACCTTGAACTCTAAAATGGGACAATAAGAGATTTCCGTGTATTCTCCATTGAAATATCAATTTGTTCTATCTATATATTATATAACAGTTTTTTTTGGTGTGTGTGTGTGTGTGTGTGTGTGTGTGTAATGTTACCGATAGACTCCTAAACGGAGAGGCTTACGTGCTTGATATTTGGCATAGACATGGCCATTGAGCCTGGGACGAACATGGCCGAACTCAAAATATTTGACGATCCATATTTTTTATTCATATTTACCTCAGCGCATTTCAGCGCACGGAATCAACGGAAGCAGAGCAGGTGGGCGCTGATTCGCTCAGAGCGATCACGTGATGACGCTATGACGCTATGAAAAAAAAATCGCTATGACGCTATTAAACGCTATGACGCGTGAAAAAAAAAATCGCTCGCTTTGCTAAGGGGCTCGTTCCCCCCCCCCCCCCCCCCCCCGTTCCCCTCCTCTCCCCCGCCCGGCAATGCCGGGTACTTCTGCTAATTTTGTATAAAATGTTGAGGATCCTGAACCAGAAGACATTCCTTATCCTCGCCAATGGAGAGGGTCTGCGCCACTATGTGTGTTACCCCCGTGTGTTGGGCCTAAAACGGGGTTACCGTGCAGGGGTTTGGAGTGGATCGGCCATGGTTTTGCCTCGTGCGGCATCATTTATATTGGTGTGAATAAAGATGATTTTTCACCTCAGCAAGACAGGTGTTTGGTCCTGGTTGCGAGTTTGGAGATTCCTTTTTCACCAAAATGGCGCCGTTTGTCTGTGTGTCGATTTTTCACCACGATACATTTGGTCGCTCCTGATCCAATATAAACCAAACTTGACAGGAGGACTATGGGTCACAGGCTGTTGTTAAGTGGTGTCCGTGGGGGGAGGCTTGTCCACTCCTCAGCTGCATGCTTCATTTACTCTGAACAGAGAACAGTTCAACAGAACCTGATTTTGTATAAAAAAAGGGATTTCTATTCACTTTGCAAACAATTTGAAGACATTCACAAAATTACCTTCCACAGTTGTACAAAGTCACATGGATGATTTAATAAAATTATGCCCGGTAGAAAATTTTGTGCCATTAATTTTATATCATGCACGACAGTTTTTACCTCCACCTCCGAAGGTGGACGGGGTTATGTTTTCACCCGTTTGTTTGTTACTTGCGAAAATCGAAGATTTTTCAGGTAAGTTGATTGGTCGTGTGCGTTATTGTCCGTTTGACAATCGCCTATAGGTCACAATTTTAAACCGATCTTCAGGGTACATCACAAAATGGTAGAATTGGTCATAAGCAAGAAGCCTGTTGATTTTCAGGCAAAAATGTCAACATAGGTCAACAACTTTGTCAAATTTCCAAGATTGTTAATTTCCTTTCGATTGACTTGAAATTTCAAGAGGATTTGCATGTCAGGCGACTGAATTCAACCACCAGTTATTCTTGAGGTCAACATCGGCCAAAAGGTCAACATAGGCCACAGGTTAACTTAGGTTGAATTTCTAAAATCCTCAATTTTCATCCGATTGACTTGAAATGTGAACTGGATTTGTATATAATTTCACTGAATTCAACCACCAATTATTTTAACACTTTTAAGGTGTGAAATAATATATCTGGCTGTTTGACAATGTACGTTTAGTTTTAATGCTACTTTCTGTTTGAGGAGACATGCGTAATAAAGAGAACTAGCTTTTTCACATGTATTTTTTTGTAACGTGATTTACCATGCCTAAAATATCCATCTAGCTCACTCCTTGCAACACTTTTACGATATGTAAAAGTCTTTTTACTCGATGGTGAAATTTTACGAACACAGATACTCATTGGAGAAGAAAGATTGGATCATCACAGTCGTTGCATTGTGTGGATAGGACTGTCCAAAAAGTTTGGATTGGCCACAGATGTTACGAGAGATACCGTGGATCCAGGAAATTAGCCTTCTGTGATGCCAAACCTGTTAAGTGAAACTGGTCAAAGGAACTTTCTAAAATTGACTTTTCAACACTAATGGAAATGATCGTGGTACGAAGTTGTTTTACAATTAAATCAGATTTCATGGTTATTTTCTCTTCGTTTATTGCAAACTTATCCACAAGCCTTGAGAAAATAGACCAAAACAAATAAAAAATAAATAAACACAAACAAGTCTTCTCATCTGCATTCACAGGTTGTACTTGTACTCTCTCTCCCCAACGGTGGATCTGCATCATATCATTCTGTTATGTTCTGGTCTTGCTGTTGGGCTTCTGGTATTGAGCCATGGTCTGAGTTCCCATCCTGTTGCACAACTTCACGTTCAGTTATTGTGAATTGTTTGTCATTATATTCTGCTTCTCAAGAAGAACAGTATCTCAGTTTCTCTTGTCGTGCTGCACTAGTCTCTCGTCTCTCAATCTGCTGTGCAGTTCCATTGGTCTGTTGAGTGCTCCTACTCTTCCAAAGTTCGTACTGTGGGATTTTCATCCCAAGTTTGTGTCATATTCATCCGTTGTGGCTTTGAAGGAAGTTCTCCATTTGTTGGGTACCATTCACTTCTTATTCCATCTTCGACTTGTCCTTGCTGCAACCTCTTATGTTTTCATAAGAGTTTAATTTTGCTCCACCAAAGTGATATTTTAATGACAATGTTTTTGGAATAGCCGTTCCCAAGTTTGTTTGCATTTGTAACATTACGCCCTTTCCTTCTCAACTGTGTGAATTTCTCCATGTCTGATGAGGAATTTGCTAAATCTCTTGTGCATAACTTACAGAACATTTATTTGTGAGGCCCCTCTCACCTCTCCAGGGTGTACCTTTTGATGTTTATATAAATTTGATGAACAAGCATACGCGTTGCCACACACAGAACACTTGTACGGCTTCTCACCTGTGTGAATTCTATGATGGGTTTTCATTGCTGAGGAATTTTGAAAATCCTTACTGCAAACGGAGCACTTGAACGGTCTTCTTCCACTGTGTACTTTTTTATGTTCATATAAATGTGAAGAATGACCAAAATCCTTGTTGCAAACCAAACACTTGAATGGTTTTTCTCCTGTGTGTATTCTTTGATGATTCTTCAAAACTTCCGAGAAAGTAAAGGCCTTCGGACACACAGAACATTTGAAAGGCTTCTCCCCTGTGTGTATTTTTTGATGCCGATATAAATATGATGAATCCCTGAAGTCCTTTTTACAAACTGAACATTTGTAGGGTTTTTCACCTGTGTGTATTCTTTGATGCTGATACAAATACTTTGAATAAATAAATTCCTTGCTACAAACAGAACACTTGTACGGCTTCTCACCACTGTGTATCTTTTGGTGTTCTTTTAAATATGATGATGCAATGTATGATTTGTTGCACACAGAACACTTGTATGGCTTCTCACCCGTGTGAAGTTTTTCATGTCTTTTCATTGAAGAGGAGGTTCGAAATTCCTTACTGCAGACGGAGCACTTGTACGGTCTTCTTCCACTGTGTACTTTTTTATGGTGAAATAACTGAGAGGATTGACAGAAGGACTTGCTGCACACAGAACACTTGTACGGCTTCTCACCTGTGTGAATTCTTTCATGTATTTTCATTGCCGAGGAAGTTGTAAAATCCTTGTTGCACACAGAACACTTGTGGGGCCTCTCTCCCGTGTGTAATTTTTTATGTTTATATAAATATGATGAACAAGTAAACGCTTTGCCACACACAGAACACTTGTACGGCTTCTCACCTGTGTGAATTCTTTCATGTATTTTCATTGATGGGGAATTTAGAAAATCCTTGTTGCAAACAGAGCACCTGTGTGGTCTACTTACACTGTGTATTTTTTTATGTTCATATAAATGTGAGTTTTGACCGAAAACCTTGCCACAAACAAAACACTTGAACGGCTTCTCACCTGTGTGAATTCTTTGATGTATTTTAAATGATGCGTAAATTCGAAAATCCTTGCTACACACAGAACACTTGTAAGGCTTCTCACCTGTGTGTATTCCTTCATGTCTTTTCATTGATGAGGAAGTTATAAAATCCTTGTTGCAAACAGAGCACTTGTGCGGTCTTCTTCCACTGTGTATTTTTTTATGTTCATATAAATGTGCGGATTGACCAAAAACCTTGCCACAAACAAAACACTTGTATGGCTTCTCACCTGTGTGAATTCTTTCATGCATTTTCATTGACGCGTAAATTCGAAAATCTTTGCTGCACACAGAACACTTGTAAGGCTTCTCACCTGAGTGAATACTTTTATGTGTTTTCATTGATGAGAAAGCCTTAAAATCTTTACTGCAAACAGAGCACTTGTGCAGTCTTCGTTCACTGTGTATTTTTTTATGTTCATATAACTTAGAGGATTGACGAAAAACCTTGCCACACACAGAACACTTGTACGGCTTCTCACCTGTGTGGATTCTTTCATGTCTTTTCAATGACGAAGAATTTGGAAAATCCTTACTGCAAACAGAGCACTTGCGGAATTTCTCACAGTGGTCATTTTCTCCACTTTCTACCTTTAAGATATGGGATGAAGGTCTCCCTGAACTCAAAATCTCCACCTCCTTTTTTGGTGAAGGATCATTATTCAGGAGATTCTGACCTGTGTGTATTTTTTGATGACGATTTAAAGATGACAAAAGAGTAAATGATTCGTCACATACAGAACACTTGTATGATCTCCCACTTCCTTGGATATTGTTCAATGTCTCTGCACAACTTTTACAACTGCGATTGGAAGACACGATGCCAAACTTGTCAGTTTCATCACAAATGGTCCGAGTCATGTGTGGATTGAAAACTTCTGGGTTGAACAACTTGGAACAGTTGGAACAAGAAGCCAGTTTCATTTGTTTCTCTGTGAAGGTAAATCACAAAAAGTATAAATATTCAAAACCATCTTTGAAAAGTATCGGAAAATTGACAAATATTTCACACAAATTACATTTGAGGAAACACAAACTACATTATCAGACGTTGTTCTGTAAAATGTATTCAATCAAAAGTGTGGCTCCATCCAACGAAGGGTTAACACTCGAAACGTCAGCTCCTCGCTTTTCACGGCAGTTATCAAACTTCAATGAACATTCTGTTGAATTCAGTATGCATCGTTCTGCCCGTCCGCCAACAAGGAATGATTGTCAAAGCTCTAGCTTCTCCAATTTCCAGAAAAGAGGGGTGAAACAACTTAAGGGTACCAACTCTCAAGGGAGAATAATAATTCACAGTGCTCTGAAAAGGTTTTTTGTGACAGTCAGAAGAATTAAGGGAAGACAAGCATGATGTAGACTTTATATACGACTTGCACTTGCACTTGCCTTTGAAAGCTCACATGGAAAATTAGCCCTTTCATGGAGACACCATCGGGAATAGTGATTCAGATTTTCCGATACAGATTTGACAGATTTTCGAAGCTGGACACGTTCTCCACGTTTTCAAAGTTAAGTCATTGTTCACAATTGTGTTTTGTCGAAACTGTATTTGTCTTTCGGTGTGTGAACCTATAGTGTGACCCTTGGAAGTTTCTCGGTGTTAATCTTTCATAAATTAATCGTTTCTGTTTGCCGCGCATGTGCGGCCTTGCCTCAGGCTTCCCCGGCCCCCCGTCGAAGTTTGTTTCTTCCTTCGCTGTTTTTGCTCGGTTCTTAGATTTTTCCCTTCTCCCCCAAACTTCCCCGAACATCTACTCTTTGTCTAACGTTTTAACCCCCCCACCCCATCCAAAACCCCCCCAAAAAACCCCAACATTTATTTCCGATTCTCCACGTGTGAAGTGCCCCATCATGTGCTTCTATCCATGTGCGCTGTCTCGCCCCGCCCCCATTATCTCCTTGCCTTCCACCTTTTCCCCCGTTCACGTGATTCGTGGTTGTCCCTCTACGCTCCCTCTCCCCGTTGGTATTTTTCTGAATAGAAGACTGTTCTTCATGGTTCTTTTTAAATATGTTTAAACTTTCCCCTGGAGTGTTTTATTCAGTAGAATATTACAACACGCTGTTTTTCTTCCTATTTAAAAGGTTATTTCAATTTCCTCTCCAACTCATTCCATTTCAAAAAAATATTAAATCTCTTATAATTCTAAATCACTACATGCTCTAAATTCACATTCATTCCACCCCTCCTCTATCGTTCTTAAACGGAACGCTAACTTGAAAATCACAAAAAACCCAATTTGTTATAAATGTTCGTCTTTCATTAATCATCCACTTTCTAAACTCCCCCATGCCCCTCCCCTCCCCTCCAAATTTCCCCCTTGCCCCTCCCCTCCTAAACTCCCCCCTTTCCCCTCCCCTCCTAAACTCCCCCCTTGCCCCTCCCATTCAAAACTCCCCCCCCAGCCCCTCCCTTCAAATCTCCCCCCAAACCATCCCTCCCAAATTCTCCCCCCTCCCATCTCCTCCTCAAAGCTGCCTCCTCCCCACTTAGTCTCCCTTCTATCTCATGCCTCCACCTCCCCCAACCTAAAACTTTCCTCCCCCCCCCCCATCCCCCCCCCTCAAACAACCCCTCACTGTGCCTCATCCCATCACCATCAAACCTTTCGTCCTCCTCATCCTTCCCTTTCTTGTAACTCTTCTGTAATCTCTGACACACCATCAACTGCTCTCCCTACCTCCCCCTCTCATCCTTCATCTGACCCTACCCCTCGCCTCCCCTGTCCTGCACCCGATGCTCCCCCTCTCTCCTCATTAACGGTATGGACCTCAAACATCCGGGGCCTTCGCTCAAACCTGATTGATCTCTCCATTCAGGTTGCTTCTGACAATCCAGACTTGATCTGCTCAACAGAAACTTTGCTCCTTCAAGATGTCTCCGATTCCTTAATATCTCTTCCTGGTTACTCCCTCCTCCGGTATGATAGACGTGAGCCTCGTCCTGGTGGTGGGGTGGCTATCTTTATCAAAAACTCTCTTCCTCATTCTCCTTGCACTGCCCTCTCTCCACCCCACCCCCAAGAGTACCTCTGGCTACGGCTTCCTCTCCGCTCCCACCTTTTGTTTATATGTGTTCTGTACCGTCCTCAAAACAGTGATGACTCCATTTACATTTCGCTGTCAGACAACATGGACCAACTTCTATCAACTCATCCAAACTCTCTCTTCCTCATATGTGGCGACTTCAACTGTCATCATGCCAGCTGGCTGGGTGTGGGTTCCTCTCTCACCAGCCATGGCACCTCAGCAAAGGACTTCTGCGACTCATTGGGACTGACACAATCTGTCAATTTCCCGACCCGGATCTCAGTCAATGGAGTATCATCTCTTCTAGACTTGGTTATGACAAACTTCCCTGCAAATGTCTGCTGCTCTTATTTTGCTCCAATCGGTTCTTCTGATCATGTGCTTGTCAAAGTGGACATCTCTCTGGCAATTCACAGAGAGCCTCCTCAGCGCCGACGAGCCTGGCATTTCACTCAGGCTGACTGGCACGGTCTGCAAGCAGCCATCAATCATCTGGACTGGTCTCCCATCTCCACTGCCTCTGACATCAATTCTTCCTGGGAATTCTTACAAAGCAAACTGCTCTCTCTCATGCACAGATTTATCCCATCTCATCTTCAGATGTCTTGCCCTTCCTCCCATCCATGGTACAGTGGTACACTGAATCTCGTGGTGAGGCAGTTGCCCTGAAACAACTTGCCTTTGCCTCTTGGAAGGCAAATCCAACTGCAAGCAATCTCAGTTCCTTCCACCAAGCTCTGAACAAGTGTGTGTCTACCCTCAGGAGTGCCAGGAAGCACTATCTCTCCACACTCAAGATTAAACTCTCAAACCTGTCTCCTTCCTCCAAATCCTGGTGGAGTCTGGTCAAATCTGTTTCTGGTGTTTGTTCCCCCTCCATCCCCTCCCTTACCTCAAATGGCTACACAGTTGACACCGCACGTGACAAAGCCGAATGCCTTAACTCTGTGTTTGCCTCAAAATCTTGTGGCCCAAACCCATCTCTCTCTGTCCCCACCTTTCCCAGTCGAACCGAACTGCTCCTGGACTCTGTGTCCTTCTCTGCTGACAAGGTGGAGAAGTTTTTGTCAAACCTCGACTCTGATTCTGCAACTGGACCAGATGGCATCAGCCCATGGGTCCTAAAATCCTGCTCTGCTGCTCTATCTCACCCTCTCTCTGTTCTTTTCACTCTCTCTTTTGCTCAAGGTAATCTGCCAGCATCTTGGTAATCAGCAAACATTACGGCTTTGCACAAAAAATGTGCAAAAACAAATCCTTGCAACGACAGACCAATCAGCCTGCTCCCAATTATCAGCAAAGTCATGGAATCCATCATTGCTTCGGATATCAAATCTTTCCTCTTCTCCAATGGGTTGATCTCCGATCATCAATTTGGATTCAGACCAGGTCATTCTACTCTGGACATGTTGCTTCTGCTGTCTCAACCATGGATGGAGGTCCTCAATGCCAAACAGGAAATCAGAGCTGTCTCCCTTGACATATCACGTGCCTTCGATACGGTCTGGCACCCTGCTCTGCTCACCAAACTCTCCTCCTATGGTATCCATGGAAATCTCCACTCATGGCTTGCTCAAAACTCAAAATCCTCTCTGGTCGTAGGCAACGTGTGGCCCTGAATGGATTTCTCTCATCTCCCCTTCCTGTTCTGGCTGGAGTTCCTCAAGGTAGTGTTCTGGGCCCTGTGCTATTTCTGGTCGTCAGCAATGATCTCTCCGACACACGGGAAAATCCTCTCTATCTCTTTGCTGATGACTCCACTATCTGCCGCTCCATTCCTCATCCCTCAGATCGGCAGTCTGCAGCCTCCTCACTCTCTGCAGACCTGGACAAAATCACAGACTGGTCAAGCAAGTGGAACATGTCTTTCAATCCTGACAAATCTCACACTCTTACGATGTCTCTCCGAAAAGACCGACTGGAAAACCCTCCCATATACTTTCTCAACAATCCTCTCCAAGAAGTTCTGTCACTCAAGCTTTTGGGTCTCACTATCTGCCATGATCTTTCTTGGGAAAACCACATTTCCAAGCTGGCTTCCAAAGCCAGTCACCGACTGGGCATCCTCCGTCGTGCGAAGTCCTTCCTTGGCACACCTGAGCTGCCTCTGACAATTTCATACATACAAGGCTTTCATCCACAGCTCAATGGAATACTGTTCCCCCCTCTAGGCCGGTGCTCCTGCCTCACACCTAGCTCGGCTTCACGCTGTTGAAACCAAAGATTTCAGAATCATTGGAATCTCCTGCGATGAACCTATCTCCGAGGGGCTTTCACTCACTCACTGCAGGCATGTTGGTGGTCTTTCTGTCTTCTACCGACTCCTCTCCGGCCTTGCTCCCCCAGCTCTCTCTGTGGTCTGTCCCCCTAATATTCCTCCAGGTCGCACAAGATCTGCCAGCAACCCTCTTATGGTTAAACTGCCAAAATCTAGGCTCTCTGCTCACCTTCACTCTTTCATTCCCCTTTTCTCCCACCTCTGGAACAAACTCACCCACTCCCTTCAATCCCACTCCTCCCTCCAGGTCTTTAAAACAGCTGTTCACCACCATCTCTTATCTTCCCCCATCCAAAACCTTGATCTTTTCTACCCCCGCTAATTCATCCCAGATACACTTTTTTTGAAATTCCAACTTCTTTCCTGGAAGTCCTTGCAGTGTCCATATGTTTTATACCTCTCCCACCTCCCACCAAGCCCTCCCCCTCCCAAATTTCTCTCGATGTCCCTGCTCTCAAACATTGTGTTTGCGTCCTTCCCCCTCTCTCCCCATCTTGTCTACCGCTCCCCTTATTTTGTGTTTTATGTGTCGGTTTGACTTTTTGTGTGATTAATGTTTGCTCTTTCACGAGCCTCAATCTTGTAGACAAAAAAATATATATACCAACAAAGTTGTCAAAAATAAACTTCTTTAGAAATAGCACAAGGTTAGTCGAATAAGTAAATATGAGAGTTGGTTGATTTATCCTTTCAGAGGTACTGTGAGTATTTAGGACTACCTGGGTTAAAACTCATGCTTCAGGTGTGGGAGTATTTTTTGATCTTATGCAGGTTATCTGTGAGAGATGTAATCACTGTTTTTCGGGGAATGGGCTGAGGTATTTTCATATGTCAGCTGGTACGTAAAACGTTAAGAAAGGTTTCAAGAGAAAAATCAAAACAGCAATCGGGAATGGAATCTAGAATGTGGTCAGAGCACAAGCTAGTGTCCAATAGGAGAGACAGAAATGGTGAGATGAGATTGAACCTGAATGTTGTGGTGTACAACTCAAGCTTAGCTGGGAGAGGCTACCAATGATTCAAAATATGTTCCAGGTTTCTTGTTCCAGGTTTGTTCTGGGAAATGTTCCAGGTTGAACACATTGTGGTGAAGGAACCATCAGATAGTAGATGTTTTAAGATAGTTATGGAACTGATTTGGAGAACGCACTTTCACATTAAGTTATCCAAACACGGTGCAGGTGAGTGCAACATTGTGGACCTCGATCAGAGGATTTTGAATTATTTTTTAGCAATTGACACGGAGTGATGCTACAAGTCCCACGTGGCAACACGCCTCTCGTTTCACATGTTTAGATCGTCACAAACTTGTCGTTCAAACCTTTCAAGTTCCAGTCATCTCACTTGATTTGTTATTTCCAATGCTATTTCAAAGGTGTACATTCATAAAGCAGAGACTCTTCAAACTTGGCGTAATTTGTCCGATCAATCCTGAGCAAAGGCCAGAAATACAAATTGCATTAAAATGTTTGGGTATTTTAAAAGCAAATAATAACCATTTCCAGTCAATATAAACAAGCTCACTTGGTTGACCACAATTTAATGGATCTGTTATTCCAGAGTTTGGAACAAAAAGGTTTCATCATTGATAAAGAACAAACAAATAAGTAAAAACCATGTGATGTGTTCATTATGATGTTTGGCTTACCCTCAAGCAGCTGAACAGCTTTGCTGGACTCCATGGGAAGAGATTCACGTGGTTCCTCCTTTACATGTTCATTGCTCAAAGCATCTTGGGAAGTCTCGAAAGAACTTTGGAAAGTTTCCATCTTCCCCACAGGCACTTCATCTGCAAAACATTTGACAATTTATTGCTTTCCCAAGAAGGCATGTGTTGGAACCATCACTGAAGATAATTATTTTTGTTATTGGTGTTGTTCTCCACACCTTTGACAAGTGAGGGGTAATCGTCAATGAACTCGGACTCCACCTTTACTTCCACAATAAAATCTGAAAATAAAAACATCCCATTCAAACTCGACTTTAAACAGTACTTCTAATTAAACAAAAAATCCCAATAGAGTTCTGAATAGCATGTGTTTTGCTTTTTGGTGAAATGGACAAAATTCAGGGAATCGGTGGATGAAACAGGAAAACTAAATCCGACACAGAAAAAAAAAAATCAGCACGTGGCAACACACAGAAAAAAACAAACATAAAATATGCACTGTATTGTCTGATTTATTTATTGCAAACACTCTATTAAATAGAAAAAGTCCCATGTAGAATAGAAAGAATCCCACCTGGCAAAGAGACAATTATTAGGTGGCAAAGGGGCAAGTCCCACGTGGCAAAGGGGCAAGTCCCACATGGCAAATGGACAAGTCCCACATGGCAAATGGGCAAGTCCCACGCGGCAAAGACGCAAGTTCCACGCGGCAAAGAGGCAAGTCACACACAGCAAACAGGCAGGTCCCACGTGGAAAAGAGGCAAGTCACATGCGGCAAACAGACAGGTCCCACACAGCAAAGAGGCAAGTCACACCTGCCAAAGAGACAAGTCCCACGCGGCAAAGACGCAAGTCCCACGTGGCAAAGAGGCAAGTCCCACACAGCAAAGAGGCAAGTCCCACACGGCAAAGAGGCAAGTCCCACACGGCAAAGAGGCAAGTTCCACGTGGCAAAGAAACAAGTCACAGCTGGCAAACAGACAAGTCCCACGTGGCAAAGAGACAAGTCCCACGTGGCAAAGAGGCAAGTTCCACGTGGCAAAGAAACAAGTCACAGCTGGCAAACAGACAAGTCCCACGTGGCAAAGAGACAAGTCCCACGTGGCAAACAGACAAGTCCCACACAGCAAAGAGGCAAGTCACACCTGGCAAAGAGACAAGTCCCACATGGGAAAGAAACAAGTCCAACGTGGCATAGAGGCAAGTCCCACGCAGCAAAGAGGCAAGTCCCACGTGGCAAAGAGGCAAGTCCCACGCGGCAAAGACGCAAGTCCCACGCGGCAAAGAGGCAAGTCCCACGCGGCAAAGAGGCAAGTCCCACGCGGCAAATAGGCAAGTCACACACGGCAAAGAGGCAAGTCGCACACGGCAAAGAGGCAAGTTCCATGTGGCAAACAGACAAGTCCCACGTGGCAAACAGACAAGTCCCACGCGGCAAAGAGACAAGTCCCACGTGGCAAAGAGGCAAGTCCCATGTGGCAAAGAGGCAAGTCCCACGCGGCAAACAGACAAGTCCCACACAGCAAAGAGGCAAGTCACACCTGGCAAAGAGACAAGTCCCACATGGGAAAGAAACAAGTCCAACGTGGCAGAGAGGCAATTCCCACGCAGCAAAGAGGCAAGTCCCACATGGCAAAGAGGCAAGTCCCACGCGGCAAAAACGCAAGTCCCATGCAGCATAGAGGCAAGTCCCACGTGGCAAATATATAAGTCCCACGCAGCAAAGAGGCAAGTCCCACGCGGCAAAGAGGCAAGTCCCACGTGGCAAAGAGGCAAGTCCCACGTGGCAAAGAGGCAAGTCCCACGTGGCAAAGAGACAAGTCCCACGTGGCAAAGAGACAAGTCCCACATGGCAAAGAGACAAGTCCCACGTGACAAAGAGACAAGTCCCACGTGGCAAAGAGGCAAGTCCCACACAGCAAAGAGGCAAATCCTACATGGCAAGGAGACAGGTCCCATGCGGCAAAAAGTCAGGTCCCACACAGCAAAGAGGCAAGTCACACATGGCAAAGAGACAAGTCCCACGTGGCAAAGAGACAAGTCCCACACAGCAAAGAGGCAAGTCCCACACAGCAAAGAGGCAAGTCCCACACAGCAAAGAGGCAAGTCCCACACGGCAGAGAGGCAAGTCCCACGCGGCAAAGAGGCAAGTCCCACGTGGCAAAGAACCAGGGTCACAGCTGGCAAGCAGACAAGTCCCACGTGGCAAAGAGGCAAGTCCCATGTGGCAAAGAGGCAAGTCCCATGTGGCAAAGAGGCAAGTCCCATGTGGCAAAGAGGCAAGTCCCACGTGGCAAAGAGGCAAGTCCCACGTGGCAAACAGACAAGTCCCACACAGCAAAGAGGCAAGTCCAACGTGGCAAAGAGACAAGTCCCACGCAGCAAAGAGGCAAGTCCAACGTGGCAAAGAGACAAGTCCCACGCGGCAAAGAGGCAAGTCCCACGTGGCAAAGAGGCAAGTCCCACGCGGCAAAGACGCAAGTCCCATGCGGCAAAGAGGCAAGTCCCACACAGCAAAGAGGCAAGTCCCACACAGCAAAGAGGCAAGTCCCACACGGCAAAGAGGCAAGTTCCACGTGGCAAAGAACAAAGTCACAGCTGGCAAACAGACAAGTCCCACGTGGCAAACAGACAAGTCCCACGTGGCAAAGAGACAAGTCCCACGTGGCAAAGAGGCAAGTCCGATGTGGCAAAGAGGCAAGTCCCACACGGCAAACAGACAAGTCCCACACAGCAAAGAGGCAAGTCACACCTGGCAAAGAGACAAGTCCCACATTGGAAAGAAACAAGTCCAACGTGGCAAAGAGGCAAGTCCCACGCAGCAAAGAGGCAAGTCCCACGTGGCAAAGAGGCAAGTCCCACGCGGCAAAGACGCAAGTCCCACGCGGCAAAGAGGCAAGTCCCACGCGGCAAAGAGGCAAGTCCCACACAGCAAAGAGGCAAGTCCCACACGGCATAGAGGCAAGTCCCACACGGCAAAGAGGCAAGTCCCACGTGGCAAAGAGACAAGTCCCACACAGCAAAGAGGCAAGTCCCACACGGCAAAGAGGCAAGTCCCACACGGCAAAGAGGCAAGTCCCACACGGCAAAGAGGCAAGTCCCACACGGCAAAGAGGCAAGTCCCACGTGGCAAAGAGACAAGTCCCACGTGGCAAAGAGGCAAGTCCCACGCGGTGTCGAAGTAATTTCATTTTACTTGCATTTTAATTGGGCCTTGCAGCCTTTTAGAACAGCCTGTCGGTCTATGTTCTCTCAAATGTGTTATTGTATCTCCTCTGGAAAGCCAACTTGCATTTTATCACTCTCCCTATTGTGAATTGAACACAGGAATGTTCGTCTCTCCCTCCCCTTTTAGAGTAATGGCCTCCGCAACTGATTAGGATGAGCCTTGAGGGAATTGGTGTGATGCTATGGGCATGTGACTAAACCCTCTGGGCAAGCTCCCAGCAGAGATGTCTTATCTTTTTTTGCGCTATCCCCTGTGTATATGAACAGGATGCGCTGATGATTATATTTTGAGAAAGGAACCGGCCAGATTCGTGCCCTCCTGTTTTCCCGCATGTGTAAAGGCTCCGTAATAAAATGGCTCATATTCTTAAGGCGTTTGTCCCAAGTTCTTATTGGACAGGCAGACATCGAGCCAAGATATTTGGTGCTGTGACTCGGATCCGACCAAGCCGTGAATGAAGGAACCGATGACGTCTGGAGGTGGCAGCCGTTGTCTCAAGGGTAACCGAAAAGGTGAGAGATGTTTTATCTCTCAGGAGAAACGTGCTGTCATCTCCAGGCAAACTCGGGCCCTTTTCATGGCTTTGCGCGGATCTGAACCGGAATCGAGCCGTTTTTATGTGGAGCAGGACAAATTTTGAGGAACTAAGATGGGATCTTAGGTATTACAAGGTGGGACCTTGAGGGAAAGAGGATTCAGTGACCAATCCAGGGAATAATACCCTGTGGTGACTTCACTAAGAGGGAAATAAGGTTTAAGGATCGGGAATCATAATGGACGACCGGGTAAGAACGCTCACCTATTTGCAGGTACTGCAGCAGAGTACATCTTGAAAACAGCTGGGGAGGTTTCCATGTACAGTATGTACATCAGTAAGTCAGAATAACCGTCGGACAGACGTCCGCAGGCCCGTTGAGGGAAAGTTCCAGAGAACACGGTTAGAAAATTTGAAGTAAGTGTGGAAGTGTAAAATTATTTATTTGTGAACCGAGTGATTTTCTTGAGCCACAACTCTGGCTACAAATTTATTCCAGTCAAAATTGTGTGTTTAAAACCTACTCATCTCATGTGCAAGTATTTGTATGACTTCCATCAAGTAGTTAAAAGTTGTCTTCGGTAGGCAAGTTATCTCTGGCATTGGGTAAAATTGGGTTTTTTATGTCACCATTATAACAGCGAGAAATTTAAACTATTTACCGTGATACATATAAGTTTATACATTTTTTAAACACAAATATGTCCATTGTCCTTATAGTCTAAAACCTTGTCTTTAGTGATAGTTTAGACTTTAGACGATAGAGAGTGCTTGTATATAAATTATATTCAGAATTGTCAGGGAAATTGAACCAGGTCTTCCCAAATGATGAATTTATCCTGTAGTGTGGAGTAATGATTTAGGAAATCTTGTTACGTTAATGCCTTTAAAATATACTCAAATATATTTTAAAATGTTTTTTATACTGAGTTCAATAAATAGGTTGTAGAAAGATATTGTTTTAAAGAGGAGGTTTTCAAGGTGAAGGCGCCACGTTGACTGATCCAGGAGAAAAGTAAATTAGCATTCAAAGAACTGGTTTACAATTTCCAATGTGTTTGGTAAAAACTAATTTCCATCTTTACAATGCTCTGCATTTGCAATGTTTGTTTGTCTTGGCTAAACAAACTTGGTTTCATTGTAGCTGTTCGTAGTGAAATTAACTCAGTGTGGGATATGTAACGGAACATTGTTTGTATCTTAAACGGTTGTTAACATCACAGTGAGATGCAAAATACTGTCGTGTGGACGGCTCTCAGTCAAGACAGAGCGTTCACGGATGGAATCGAGCTTAACGAGGCGTTTCATACACGGGGAGGCGGGTTTGGGGGATAATGCCGTGGCTTACCTGACGGCCCCGCACGGTCTTCACCTGCAAATTAATAACTCAAACCAAAAGTGGAGTTGCTGTCCAAAAATGCGCGGCTTTATTGCCGGACTCCGATAACAAAGAACGCGACAGAAGATAAATATCCTAAATCGGGATGTCCCCAGACCTCACTTGAAATACAAGACACAGAAAGAATGAATCAAATAAAACCTTGTTTGTGGATGCGTCTTATCTGTCTGGATGTGTGATGTCGGTCAGGCTCCGTCCAGCTCCGATGTTGGGGCGAAGCAGGCCTCGGCGCGCCCTTGTCCACTAGGCCTTGATAAGGCCCCCTTCGCACACTGCTAGGCCACCGAGCCACTCGCTCGCCCCGGTCGCGCCCGCTCCAGCGGAAAGCCCGGCTTGCACGTGAACGCCAGCAAGGTCCCGTGCGCGAACGCCGGGCAAGAGGATCGTCAGCGCTCCAACATCTCTCCAACGTCCACCGTAACGCAGGCAATTCGCGGTTCGCAAAGGAATGGTCCAACCGGGAACGAAAGGCAAAAGCAGAAGGGAGGTCCGGGCAGGGAAGAAACCAAAGCGAGAAGGGCCAAGGGAAGAGCTCAAAATGCCGGCGAGTGAGAGGTTTTACTGGCGTTCTTCTGACGTCAGCTCTCCTCCTCTGCCAACCAGTGTGTCGTTTACTTGTAGCCTTATGCACCTTTTCACGTCACCGGCGCTTCTCCTCCAATCAGAGACCTGCTTCTCGGTAGTGGTTTTGCGCCTTCTGCACTGATTGGCCATGGTGTCATCGGTCGGTGGCCAATCATTGCGTCGCTCCTTCACCTTCCTTACCCCCAATCATGGGGAAGCTTTCTACCCCTCCCCTGACCAATCCCACATCCCTCCCTACTCTCCAATCGGTGCTCTGGTTGTTGCTCGCCCCTCCCCGTCAATCGAGTCCTTCTGGGCGTGGCTATTGCCTGCCTTGCACGATGTCTGCTTCCCATGGCGCCGTTGTACGCGGCCGCTTCCTGCTTGTCTTTCCGGTCAGTCCTTATGGCAGCGGGGGAATTAATTAATGTGGTGCGCTATTGGGCCTAGCTAATGTCTATGGGATGTATTGCCATAAGGGACACCGGGATGCTCACAGAGGGAACGACACACAATGGAATTAGCATATTCCCTACAACTACTTAACATGCCCCGCCCCCTCGTGGTGGGGACGAAGATACACTTAATCCTACATACGGGCTAGACAGGTCCTCTACTTATTTACATTGAGATGGTTCTAGCTACCCACGACAACCGGAGCATGATACCTATACAGATCTACCTAAATCTATGTATGCCCTACCCACCGACATAACAATACTATTACAATCAAGGTGGAAGAATGTGTTCCCCCCCCCCCCAACCCCCCCCGCCCCCACCTCAAACGAATGGTTTTGCTTACGTGACCTGTGGGGGATGGGTTCCATGTGTATCTTTTCTTCCTTCCCACTTGCTCCGCATACAAATTGGTCTTATGACTGAGTTTTTAAGTCTTAAAAATTGCGTATGGAATTGCCAATGCAGTCTTGTTTATCAAAAACGAAATAGGCAACAATTTGGAAATAAATACCTGTAATTGATGCAGTTGCATGCAAGTTTGCTTCAGTAGGGGAGCTATCTCTGGCATTTTGAGTTAAAACTGGGTCGGGTTCCCAGTAATCTTTTTCCAAAGGCAATAATTAAAATTATAGATATCTACTGAATTGTCAGGATAGTTAAATAACATGCAGGTTTGAAATTATAATCTGAATCTCAGTGGATTGAAAAGATCTAAGTTGTGATGCTCAAATCCTGTGAAACAATAATGTTAGAAGATGAATGAATTACGGATATGTGCTTGCAAAACTCATTCAGGTATTTCTAAGATTATATTTTGAAGTTTAATAAGTAAAGTATATAAAGTCTTATAGTTTACATTCACATAGTGACCTTTCCTATATCCTTGTAGTATCGAACATGAGAACTCTGGCTCCACACAGTCTGATGTGGACAATGGAAAAAAACAGATGTGCCTCATTAAGAATACTAGGGCGTGCCCGCACGTACGTGCTTGCTCGTACGTGCTTGCCCGTACGTGCGTGCAAAAAAAACATGCGTGCAAACAACAACAACAAAAAAAAACTTTGAAACCACGTGGCAGTAACGACCACAGAACCCCCCCCCTCTATTTACATGAAATGGTTTGGTCCATTCGCAAAGCCAAAGCGAACGGCTTGCACGTGGCAGTAACGACCACAGAACCCCCCCCCCCTCTATTTACATGAAATGGTTTGGTCCATTCGCAAAGCCAAAGCGAACGGCTTGCAAGTACGGTGACCATACCTTGGGAACCACTTGTCCGATTAATTTCAAACCTTGAAAAGGCACATCCTCGGGTCCCCAGCAATATACCTGGCAAGTTTCAAGTATATCGGACCGGTAGTTGTCGAGAAACAGCGGTCACAGACAAACACACACACACACACACACAGACACACACACATACACACAGAGATTACTGGAATTATAGATAGATTTGATATGCAGTCCTAATCTCTCCCCACTCAGCCCAGCATTTCAGCAGCCCAATCCCTCCTACCCATACCAATCCCCACCGCTCTCCTCCCCCTTTTCTTCATGCAACCAATCACATTTATCTCCTCCCTGTCCCCCTCAGCCCCCAGCCCAATTTCTCTCTTCTTCACAAGTATAAAAAGGATACTCTGGACTGCAGAGCTTTAGCTTTTCACTTTAGGATTTTGACTTAGGATTTTGTTGTGTATCTTGCAGTGTGCTCTTCTTGATTTGCAGTGTGTTCTTCTTGTTTTGGAAAGGGTTTATTGTTTCTTACTGTGTAAATTCTTGTAAACAAAAGTGAGATCCTCCTCGGGAATTAAAATTTGCCAATCCTTCTTCTGACAAAAGTTTGGACATTGAATTATTGATTCATCAATTACTTCAGGTCTAAATTACTCAGCAAAAGCTTGAAAAATATTGAAATTTGTTGTTCTTGAATTGGAAATAAAGTTTTGGGTACATGATGTTCGACAGTGGTTTTCCTTGTATTTTGTGGTCCTTCGTGTGTACTCATGTGTGAAGGTGGTGGTGTAAATGAGTGCGGAGTTGTGTATGATGTGCAGTGTGACAACGAACGACCAGTGAATGTATGGAAGATATATTTGAATGAATAGATATTGTGTCATGTCACACAAAAAAGGGTATACATGTACATATTTCCAGCCACAGAAGTTGATTCTTCGATCCAGCTGATGTTTACAGGTGACGACGAGTAAACATTTGTGCTTGATAGATTTAGTCTTCCTGTGAGATGTACATACATGTTCCCGGAGTGTACCCTGGTTTAGAATAGGTACACCGTATTCCTGCGTGTCGTAAGAGGTGACTAAGAGGATTGGCGTCAGGAAGGGCATCCGGCCATAAAAACATTGCCTCAAAAGGAGAACCATGACAATTACAACTACATATGGGCAGGGTACAGCCCGAAGTGGAGATCGGTTTCCGAGGTTTGGGACATGGAATGTAGGGACAATGACAGGGAGATCAGGAGAAGTGGTGGAAGTATTGGTCAGAAGAAGAGTGGACATATGTTGTGTGCAAGAGACGAGATGGAAGGGAAGTGGTGTGAGAATGGTGAAGGGTAGGCAGGGACAGAAATACAAATTTGTGTGGCAAGGGTGCCCGGAGGGCGTGAATGGTGTTGGTGTCCTGTTTTATGAGGAGTTTGTGGACAGTGTGGTGAGTGTGACGAGAGAGAGTGATAGGTTGATGATGGTGAAAATGATGATTGGAAAGCTCTTTGTGAACGTCATCTCGGGATATGCTCCGCAGGTTGGTCGGAGCGATGAAGAGAAGGACAAGTTCTGGTGTGCGATAGAGAAGTTGATGGAAAACGTGAAAGATGAGGAAGTTGTTGTGGTAGGAGGAGACCCAAATGGCCATGTGGGAAGGAGTATGGACGGTTTCGAGGGAGTTCATGGGGGTTACTGATATGGTGTGAGAAATGGAGAAGGTGAAAGGATTTTGGAGTTTGCTGATGGAGCTGATTTGTTGATTTGTAACACTCAGTTCCAGAAAGAGGATAATAAGCTTGTTACATACACGTCAGGTGGGTTGACGACAACCGTTGACTACCTGATGGTGCGTAGGCGACATAGGGGGCACCTCCGGGACACAAAGGTGTTCCCGGGGGAGGAGGCTGTTTCACAGCACCACTTGGCTGTCTGCGACATAAGGGTGAAAGGTGCGAGGAGAGCTCGGCGGGTGAAGTACCAACCGAGAATGAAGGTGTGGAGGTTGAAAGAGGTGACAGTAAGGGAGGCTTTAAAAGAGAGGCTGAGTAGGGCAGAGGATGATGTGGTTGAGCTTGAAAGTGGTTGGATGTCAATGAAAGATAGTCTGTTGGGAGCCGTTGGTGAGGTATGTGGATGGACAAAAGGACCACCGAGGCACTCGGAAACATGGTGGTGGGATGATGAAGTTGGAAAGAGGATTGACGAGAAGAGGAAGAAGTTCAAGGAGTGGCAGAAGGCGAAGGGTACGGGAGCAGAAAAGGCAGAGCATGAAAGTTATAAGGCAGCCAAGAAGGCTGCAAAGAAAGAGGTAGCAAAGGCCCAGGAGGCATGTAGGAAAATGTTCAGAGAACACTTGGATTCGGGAGAGGGTCAGAGAGCGGTATTCAGGATTGCAAGGCAGATAGCGAAAGAGAGGTGTGATGTGATGGGGGTGAGTTGCTTGAAGGATGAAGTGGGACAAATCGTTGTGGACCCAGATGGAATTAAAGGAAGATGGAAAAGATATATGGAAATGCTGTTGAATACAGAGAATGAATGGGATGGCAACATAGGGAGTAACTGAGTTTTAGGACCGGCAGAGAAGATAACTGAGAAGGAAGTTGAGGAAGCGATAAAAGCAATGAAGAGTAGAAAAGCGGGAGGGCCGACGGGAGTTGTGGGAGATATGTTGAAGGCAGCAGGAAGTTGGTGTGTTAAGAGAATGACAGAGATCTGTAATCTGGTGGTGAAAGAAGGCCGCATTCCAGTGGATTGGGAACTGCGTACCCTTGTCCCTCGATACAAGGGGAAAGAAAGATGACCCTCTGGAGTGTGGCTCGTACCGAGCGATAAAGTTATTGGAGCATGGAATGAAGGTATTGGAAAGGGTGTTGGAGAGGAGGATAAGGAAGAAGGTGAAGATCGACGAAATGCAGTTTGGATTTATGCCAGGAAGAGGAACGACAGACGTGTTCTTTATTGTGAGGCAGTTGCAGGAGAAGTACATGGAGAAGAGGAAGACGTTGTTTCTTGGGTTTGTTTATCTGGAGAAAGCATTCGATAGGGTTCCATGCAAAGTATTGACATGGGCATTGAGGAAGTTAGGAGTGGAGGAATGGGTGATCAGAGTAGTGATGGCAATGCACAAAAGAGCGCGCACAGCTGTAAGGACGAAGAACGGGAACAGTGGTGAGTTTGAGGTGAAGGTGGGAGTGCATCAGGGGTCGGTACCAAGTCAACTACTATTTGTAGCTGTGATGGAGGTGCTGGATCAGAATGTAAAGGAGGGTTTACTGTGGGAGTTGTTGTATGCAGATGATCTGGTGTTGATTGCGGAAAGTATGGATGGACTGAAGGAAAAGATGAACAAGTGGAAGGAATGTATGGAGACAAAAGGTCTGAAGGTGAATATCGGAAAGACAAAGGTGATGGCAAGTGGTAAAGCATGTGGTGAGGTGGAAAGAACTGGGAAGTGGCCGTGTGCTGTGTGCAGGAAGGGTGTCGGCGTGAACTCCATTCAATGTACAATGTGCGCTGAGTGGGTTCATCAAAAATGTAGTGGTCTGAGAGGGTCATTAACCAGTGTGGCAGCTACATTCAAATGTAAGGTGTGCACAGAGGGAGCTGCAGATGGAGGCAATGTTGAGTTGGATCTTGGAGACAGCGTGAAGCTGGAAGGTGTGAAAACATTTTGCTACCTCAGAGACATGCTGAATGGAGAAGGTGGATCAGACTCGGCAACGGTTGCTCGAGTGAGATGTGCATGGAAGAAGTTTAGGGAACTGAGTGGCGTGCTGATGAGGAAGGGAGTGTCGTTGAAGCTGAAGGGAAAGGTGTATGCTGCATGTGTGAGAAGTGTTTGGATTTATGGGAGCTAGACATGAGTAATGAACGCAGAGCAGCAACGAAGGCTGGAAAGGGTGGAAATGCGAATGGTTCGGTGGATGTGCGGAGTATCGTTGAGAGACAGGAAGACAAATGATGAATTGCGAAAGATGATGGGAATAGAGCCTGTGATTGATGCTGTGAAGAGGAACAGTTTGAGATGGTTTGGTCATGTGTTGAGGAAGGATGAAAGTGACTGGTTGAGAAGAGTGAAGGAAATGAATGTAGAAAGAAGTAGAGGACGGGGAAGACCGAGAAAGACTTGGCTAAAGATGGTGGAAGAAGAAATGTGGGCAAGGGGGTAACAAGGAGAGATGCAGAAAATAGGGCAAAATGGAGAAGATCGTCATGGGGACCGCAAGGCTAATCCCCGCTCTAGCAGGGAAAATGGCCTTTTTTTTTGTCTTTCTTTTTTATACTGAATCGAGGCTCGTGAAAGAGCTAACATTTATTTCACAAACAAATCAACCAGACAAACAAAATATACAAAAAGAGCGAGCGGAAGACAAGATGGGGAGAGAAGGGGAAGCACACAACCACAACATTTGAGAGCAGGGAGAAGTGTGGGAGGGAGAGGGCTTGGGGGCAGGAGGCGTGGGAGGGGGAGGGGGAATGCATGCCTTAAAATGCATGTTGCTGTTGTTGTTGTGAGATGTACAATTGCCCATGTCAGCCTCTTGTTTCAGTTTCATATAATATACCTTATTTACATGTATATGATCATTGTATGAATGTATGGCTTATATGAGATCAGGACGACCCTGTGAACTTTTGGGTAACCGGTACGTGTGTTCAACTTATTTTTGATTTGTGTGGTCACCATCCAGGTGACCGTATGTGCTCTGAGTGTATGTTGGTGCTCAAAGGTGCTCTGAGTATATGGTGCGTCTTGATGGACCATTTGGAATTGTGCGATGTAACATGAATGCGCAAATGCATATATATATGCATACACACACACACACACACACACACACACACACACACACACACACACACACACACACACACACACACACACACACACACACACACACACACACACACACACACACACACACACACACACACGCCTCGAATTGTGAATATAAGGCCATGGGGAAGCTGTACACGGAGATCTGTCCCATTTAGTAAGCTCTTAAATGGAATTGTGTCCAAGGTGCATGAAGCGTTGCTGATTTTTATATACACGTTAGCGCACGCACGTTATATACACGTTATATTTTTATATGCACGAGCACATACATAAAATGACATCTGTGTCATGATGATGATGATAATGATGATGTGTCATGATGATGTGCAGACATGTCACGTCTGTCTTGTGAAGAGTGGTTGAACAGCACTTGTGATTGGTGAAACGAACACTTTGGAGCGAATGTGCGAGACAGGTGTGTTTTAACAAGTTAATAAACGGTCACATGAGGCAGAGATGCAAATCAACTCGGACAAAGATCAGTGGGGTATAGAATGTTGACTGTTAATTAGATGCGTGGAGGTTCAGACGACAAGGTGCAGCTGTGCCGCCCATGCAGTGCCCCTTTCAGCTTAAGACCAAGGGTGCCGGCGATAGCTCGCCTGCCAGGAAAACCTTGGGATCTTTAACGACCACCGACCAATTCCGGCAGAATTATTGTGTTTAACGTCTGTCCGAGGGATGGCTCACACATTATTGAGTCGCCCTGCCTGGGAAATATCAGGATGACAGGTTGGAATGGGCTTAAGATTCAAATCCAAGCTGGACCCTCTGTCTGGCTGTTTGTTAGTCTGTCTGTCTATCTGTGGGCAGGACGTCTCAGGAAAATGGTGGACAGATTCGGACGAAATTTGGTGGAGAGGTAGTGTATGTGATAAGGACCAAATGATTAGATTTTGGTGAAGATTCGGGTCCGGCTAGTATAATTTTTAAAGTGATTCTTCACCATTGGGAGATAGGGCCAAAAACGATACATAGCAGGATATCTCGAAAAGGTGAGGATGGATTTTGACGAAATTGGTGCACCGGTTGGGTGTGTGAGACCAGGAAGAATCGATTCCATTTTTGTGAGGATCTGAATATGGATTCAGATATGAGATTTATTTAATTTTAAAGTGATTCTTCACCATTGAGAGATCGGACGAAAAGCGATATATAAAAATGATATTGAAAAAAAGTTGTGGACGATTTATGACAAAACTTGGGGATGAGTTGGTTAGGTGACAAGAACAAGCCGATCAGATTCTGTTTCCATGGCAACTAATGTTTGTTTGCATTTTTGCAAATATTGTGCTGTGCAAAACATCTTTGTTTTTGTTTGTTTGTCTGTTAACAGGATATCTCAATGTTGCGGACAGATTCAGACAAAATTTGGTGGACAGGTTGGGTTTGTGACACAGACAAACCGATTCAATTTTGGTGAAGATCTGGATCCGCATGGGAGAATTGTTTTTAATTTTTGAAGAGATCGGGCCGCAAACAATATACAACATGGCGTTTCAAAAAAGTTGTGGATGGATTATGGTAACACTTGGTGGATGAGTTAGGTCGGTGACAAGAACAAGCCGATTCGATTTTAGTTCAGGCCTGGCTCCAGATCTGACCTATCGGTGGATACAAAATGTCAACTTTAACCTTGGTGGAGGTGTGCTCTCCACCTGGTGCTGTTGTAGTTTACAAATAAATGTACCAGGATCGATTTCTTTATAACACAAGTAGAACCGAAGGACCATTTAACCTTCAAACCACTCACTTCCACACATACATCCACTCACCACACGATATACATCCCATCTGAAACTCCCACCGTCTTCACCTTTACAACTTTCACCTACACCTGCAGATCCGAAGGTGTAGGGGTGATGATAACAAAGATAAAGGAGGGAGTAGTTTTATTTTGAATAGAATCCGAGGGAAGAAGAGGAAACGATCGAACTTCTCCTCAAAATCGTCGATTAACGAATCTGCTCCCAGGAATCGAAATCTCCGTTCGAGCTCCGATAACAACGAGCGGAATCGATTCTACTGGTCAGGACATCGACACGATCTTGTACGAGGGAACTCGAGCAGGACATCGACAATATCATGTACGAGGGAACTCGACCAGGACATCGACACGATCTTGTACGAGGGAACTCGAGCAGGACATCGACACGATCTTGTACGAGGGAACTCGACCAGGACATCGACACGATCTTGTACGAGGGAACTCGAGCAGGACATCGACACAATCTTGTACGAGTGAACCCGATCAGGACATCGACACGATCTTGTACGAGGGAACTCGAGCAGGACATCGACACGATCTTGTACGAGGGAACTCGAGCAGGACATCGACACGATCTTGTACGAGGGAACTCGAGCAGGACATCGACACGATCTTGTACGAGGGAACTCGAGCAGGACATCGACACGATCTTGTACGAGGGAACTCGAGCAGGACATCGACACGATCTTGTAAGAGTGAACCCGATCAGGACATCGACACGATCTTGTACGTGTGAACCCTCCCCGTACATGGTGTGATTCCCCATGTAAATGTATTTAAACAGCAAACATCACGTACCGTGTCCGGACTTGTTCTCCTCAGGTCGAGCGATCCTGAACCTGCAGTCCGAGTGAGAATCTTCAGGACCGACCAAGTTCCTTCCATCGGAGAAACTCGAGGATCCCGGAGGGTTCAACCTGTTATCCTCACCTGAGAGATCTCCATTCATGGCGAACAGAGAAGTGAATTGTACAGTGTGGTGTAGTGTGGTGTAGTGTGGTGTAGTGTGGTGTAGTGTGGTGTAGTGTGGTGTGGTGTGGTGTGGTGTGCTACAGACTAGCACAGTACTGTACAGTACAGTACAGTGCAGACAACAACGTGTGAGTGAAGACAGTGAGACGTGAGTTCACTCAAACGATCCCTGAAAATAGTTAATTCATCAATTTCAACCCGCAGATTCGCGATTCATTACAAATTTTCGGGTGTTGTTTAATTACAATCTGCAGATTCGCCACAGATCGAGGATTTCGTTACAAATTTTCGGGTTTTGTTTTAAAAACGAACAATAATTCCTGATCGAGAAATCACAACTCGTATTTTAATCTTGAACGCTAAAATTGGACAATAAGAGATTTCCGCATGTTCTACAATGATCAATGAAAGATCAATGTGTTCTATGTTGTGTAAAATGTCAAGGTTCCTGAACCAAAAGACATTTATTTATTACGTACTAGCACGAGTAACCAGTGTTGAGTTGCTATATTCTCATCCCATTGGAATTTTGAAGATATATATTTTTTGTGGAGGCTAAAAAATTGGAGATCATTTAATATTCCCCTTCACATCGTTACAAAGACTTTGGCAGTATATGGAGCAACAACAACAACAGGCATTATAAGGCCATTTTCCCTGCAAGAGCGGGGGTTAGCCTTGCGGTCCCCATGACAATCTTCTCCATTTTGCCCTATTTTCTGCATCTACCCTTGTTAAGCCCCTTGCCCGCATTTCTTCTTCCACCATCTTTAGCCAAGTCTTTCTCGGTCTTCCCCATCCTCTACTTCCTTCTACATTCATTTCCATCACTCTTCTCAACCAGTCACTTTCATCCTTCCTCAACACATGACCAAACCATCTCAACCTGTTTCTCTTCACAGCATCAATCACAGGCTCTATTCCCATCATCTTTCGCAATTAATCATTTGTCTTCCTCTCTCTCAACGACACTCCGCACATCCATTGAACCATTCGCATTTCCACCCTTTCAAGCCTTCGTTGCTGCTCTACGTTCATTACCCATGTCTCGCTCCCATAAATCATAACACTTCTCACACATGCAGCATACACCTTTCCCTTCAGCTTCAACGACACTCTCCTCCTCATCAGCACGCCACTCAGATCCCGAAACTTCTTCCATGCACATCTCACTCCAGCAACCGTTGCCGAGTCTGATCCACCTTATCCATTCAGCATGTCTCCGAGGTAGCAAAATGTGTTCACACCTCCCTGCTTCACGCCGTCTCCAAGATCCAACTCAACATTTCCACCATCTGCAGCTCCCTCTGTGCACACCTTACACTTGAATGTAGCTGCCACACTGGTTAATGACCTTCTCAGACCACTACATTTTTGATGAATCCACTCAGCGCACATTGTACATTGAATGGAGAACACGGGAGGCATTCTTTTTAATCCCCCAAAAAACATTTTCTTTCAAAATTTTCAAATATTATTGTCGAAAACACTCCCACTCACTGATGAACCTCTTTTTTGTTTACCAAGTCAAGGCTCATGTAAGAGCTAACACATGGAACATATAATCAAGGGAGCAGGAGACAAGAGGGGGAGAGAGAGAGGGAATTACAACAAGAGTAGAGAACAGGGACATTGGGAGATCTGTGGAAGGGAGAGGGCTGGGGTGGGGTACACGGGATAAACAAGATGGACACTACCACTGCATTTACACATTGTCCCTGCCTCTTGATTGATTTTGGCAGTTTCACCAGAAGAGGGTTGCTGACAGATCTTGTGCGTCCTGCAGGAATATTTGTGGGCAGAGCACAGACAGGGCAGGAGGTGCAAGAGGAGTCGGTAGAAGACAGAAAGACAGCCACCCTGCCTGCAGTGAAAGAGTGAAAGGCCCTCAGAGTCAGCTTCATCGTGGGAGATATCATTGATGCTAAAAGCCCCAAAAAACTGGAACAATGTGACTGTGTCGCCAATATGCCTCCACATAGTCTGTCAATGGAGCCATCACTCTGCATATGTATGGGTAGGGGATCACGTTTGTGAAGTTTCATATTGATCGGAAAAGGTTCGTTTTTCTATCCAAGATGGCTGCCAAACCACGTGACCTATGACATCATCATTTTCAAACTATATGCAACAGTGCTGTTAGATGATATTTGTAAAATTTCGCATCGTTAGGGTGAGCGGTTTCAGCGATATAATTATTTAATATTTTCCTTCAATCCAATATGGCTGCCAAACCATGTGAGCTATGATGTCATAAATTTAATATTTCAATACAAATGGGTCATAGATCATGTGCATGCAAATTCGGATTTGTAGGATAAGGAATTCAATTAAAACATTTTTGGCTGGTATACCACTTCACCGATGATGTCGTCATTATCATGCTTTTGTTCCCCATTGGGAGAACTTGACAATGTGCCAAGTTTCACATTTTTCCATTCAGCGGTTTCTGAGAATTTTTTTTTCATTATTTGCTTTAAATGCAAGATGGCTGCCCTACCACGTGACCTATGACGTCACAATTATCATAAAAACGTTCTGCATGGGTGTCACTCCTACCCTGAAAGTTTCATCTCAATCGGACATATGGTTGCTGAGAAAAACGAGGTTTAGCCCGTAGGGACGGAAGGACGGACAACCCGAAAACATAATGCCTAAGCCAAAAATGTAAAATTGATTAAAATTAAAATATTAAATTCAATTGAAAGCGAAAAATTTATTCTAAAATTCTTAACATTTTCTACAGCGTGAAGCCGAGCTAGATGTGAGGCAGGAGCACCAGCCCAGAGGGGAGAGCAGTACTCCATCAAGCTTTGGATGAAAGCTTTGTATGTGGTGAGAAGCTTGGGTATGCCAAGGAAAGATTTTGCACGACAGAGGATGCCCAGTCGGCGACTAGATTTGGAGGCCAGCTTGGAAACGTGGCTTTTCCAGGATTTTAAAGGTCGGAAAAAATTCCAGAAGTTTACTGCCGTTGATGCAGCGGCTATTACACCACCTTATTTCACAGGTTATCTCAGCAACCATCAAATGCCTCTTGGTGGTTGTACACCCTCTCCGCAACACAAGTCGGGGCCCAAATCCTCCCCTATTCTTCTCTGCTGCCTGGATTCGTCAGAGCAGCACAGTTACGGTCTGAGTGCTGATTAGCCCCATGGACCGGCCCTTTCATCTATCTATCTATCTATCTATCTATCTATCTATCTATCTGAAGGAACTGCGCTCCAACGCGAGTCGAAAGAATTGACGCGACCAAAGACGGAATTCATCCGAGTTGCTTTATTGAAACAAAACAGCTCAGGTATTCTGACAAGCCCGTTTATCGGGCAGCAATATATATACACATTTATGTCGGGAAGTTTGCCCGGCAAAAGCTATACCGGGCATGCCCGGGTGTCAAGGGCGAGCCTTGGAAAGGCGAGTCTGGACCTGCCCGGGCGTGTTTGGCTGCGGCCTGGCAAGTCGAGGCTGGGCGTGCCCGGGCGCTCTGGACGAGCCCTGGAAAGGCGATAGCGGGCATGCCCGGACGCTCTGGGCGAGCCCTGGAAAGGCGATAGCGGGCAAGCCCGGACGCTCTGGGCGAGCCCTGAAAAGGCGATAGCGGGCATGCCCGGACGCTCTGGGCGAGCCCGGGAAAGACGAGACCGGGCGTGCCCGGGAGGTTCGGGCGTGCCCGGGAACAGTGAGTCCAGGCATGCCCGGGAGAGGCGCGTCTGGCCGTGTTCTGGCCGGTGCAAGGCGATTGTGTGCATCCAGCGGTAACCGCTACACACTCCCCTCCAGAATCGACCTGCACCGGCAGGGTCAATTTAAGGGGGGTCCGGATGACCTGGCCGAAGAGACCCCTGGAGGGTCGTGGGGAGGGGTCCGACGTGGTGGTGGGTGGTCGAGCGGGGGGAACTGTGGACGGGGGGCTGCCTCGCCGCGGAGGGAGGGCCAAACGTGGTGGTCGGTCGACGTCCATGTGCGCCGGTTTGAGGCGGTCCACAGAAATCCGGTCCGGCCGGCCGCCGAAGTCGACGATGAAAGACTTGTCGCCCCGTCGCAGGACCCGGAAGGGCCCGTCGTACGGCGGCCGGAGTGGCCCCCGGTGCGCGTCATGACGCACAAAGACGTACTCCGCTGTGCGAAGCGCCGGGGGGACGTAGGACTGGGGGCCACCGTGGCGGGACGTCGGCACAGGGGCAAATCGTCGGGCGGCCTCCTGGAGGTCCGAGCGCTGGCGAGCGGCGGACCAGGCACTGGTAGCGTCGGGCACGAATTCGCCCGGGACGCGGAGCGGCTGGCCATAGACGAGCTCGGCGGCGGACGCCTGGAGGTCTTCCTTGGGGGTCGTGCGAAGGCCCAAAAGGACCCACGGCAGCCGTTCGGCCCAACCGTCGTCCTGAAGGCCGGCCATGAGTGCGGCCTTCATGGAGCGGTGAAACCGCTCGCACAACCCATTGGCTTGGGGGTGGTAGGCCGTGGTGCGGTGCAGCGTGACCCCCAACGAACGGGCGACCGTGCCCCAAAGCTCAGACGTGAACTGTGGGCCGCGGTCGGACGAGATGTCTGCTGGTGCGCCAAAGCGCGCGACCCAGGTGGCGATGAACGCCTGCGCCACGTCGGCGGTGGTGGTGGAGGCGAGGGGCACGGCCTCCGGCCACCTGGTGGTCCTGTCCACCATGGTGAGCAGGTGGGTGAACCCCCGCGAGGGGGGCAGGGGACCCACCAGGTCCACGTGGACGTGGTCGAAACGCCGTTCAGGCACGGCGAAAGGTGCCAGCGGGGCCTGGGTGTGGCGGTGGACCTTGACCCGCTGGCAGGCCGTGCAGGCATTGGCCCAGTCGCGGATGTTTCGTCGAAGGCCGTGCCAGACGAAACGCGCCGACACCAGCTTCTGAGAAGCTTTCCGGCCCGGGTGAGAAAGGCCGTGGATGGAGGCGAAGATGTGGCGCTGCCAGGAAACGGGCACGATGGGGCGAGGCTGGCCCTGGGAGACGTCGCAGAGCAGGACGGTGCCCGCGAAGGGAATGTCGGCCAGGCGGAGGCCCGTGTCCGCCGCACGGAGTGCCTGCACCGAGGCGTCGGTGGTCTGGTCAGCCGCCATGAGCGCGAAGTCCACGCCGAGGTGGACCGCGTTCGCGCTGGCCCGAGAAAGACAGTCGGCCACGGCGTTGTCTTTGCCGGCGACGTGCCGGATGTCCGTGGTGAACTCCGACACGGCGGAGAAGTGGCGCTGCTGGCGGGCCGACCACGGCTCCGTGACCTTAGCCATTGCGTAGACCAACGGCTTGTGGTCGACGAAAGCCGTGAACGGGCGGCCCTCCAGGAGGTGTCGGAAATGGCGAACGGCCAGGAATAGCCAGAGCAGCTCGTGGTCGAACGTGCTGTCGTTTAACTCGTTCGGCCGGAGTTGCCGGCTGAAAAAAGCGAGTGGCTGCCAAACCCCGTCCACCCATTGCTCATGGACGGCGCCCACCGCGTAGTTGGAGGCGTCCGTAGTGAGGGCGATGGGCGCGTTGAGCACCGGGTGAGCCAGCAGCGTTGCGTCGGCGAGGACCCGTTTGGCGCTGGCGAAGGCCGCGTCCATGGCCGCGGACCAAACAATGTCATGCTTGGCCGGCTTGCCCCGGAGGGCCTCGTAAAGGGGCCGCATGAGCTGAGCAGCGCGGGGCACGAATCGGTGATAAAAATTCACCATGCCGAGGAACTCTTGGAGGGCCTTGATGGAACGGGGACGCGGGAACGTGGTGATGGCCTCGACCTTGGTCGGCAGCGGCACGGCCCCGGTCTTGGTGATGCGGTGGCCCAAAAATCAACGGTCGTCGCGCCGAAGTGGCATTTGACCGGGTTGACAATTAAGCCGTGCTCGCTGAGGCGACCGAACAGTGTTCGGAGGTGGAGGAGGTGCTCGGCGCGGGACGTGCTGGCGACGAGGATATCGTCCAGATAGACGAAAAGAAACGGCAGGTCGCGCAGCACGCCGTCCATCAAGCGCTGGAACGCCTGGGCCGCATTCCTGAGGCCAAATGGCATCCGCAAAAATTCGAACAGGCCGAACGGCGTGATGACGGCCATCTTCGGGACGTCGACCGCCCGGACAGGTACCTGGTGGTAGCCCCGTATCAGGTCAATTTTCGAAAAGATGACCCGTCCCGCCAAACGGGCGGAAAAGTCCTGAATATGCGGGATCGGGTACCTGTCGGGGGTGGTAGCGTCGTTGAGACGGCGGTAGTCGCCACACGGGCGCCATCCACCCCCCGGCTTTGGCACGATGTGCAGTGGCGAGGCCCACGCGCTATCGGAGCGCCGCACGATGCCGAGGTGCTCCAATGCGTCGAACTCGGCCTTCGCCACGGCGAGCTTGGCCGGGTCGAGGCGGCGGGCCTTGGCGTAGACCGGCGGGCCCGTAGTGGGTATGTGGTGCTCGATCCCGTGCCGCACCGCAACGGCCGAAAACGTCGGCCGCGTGAGGGCCGGGAATTCCGCGAGCAGGCGAGCAAGCTCGTTCGCTGCCGGGATGGCGCACGCCAGTTCGGTCGGCGCGGAGCTGCTCATCGTGCACGCCAGGGAGCTGAAGGTCTCGGCGTTGACAAGGCGACGACGTTTGACGTCGACCAGCAGCCCATGCGCGCAGAGGAAGTCGGCGCCCAGCAAAGCAATGGGGACGCAGGCGGTCACAAAAGTCCATTGAAAACGCTGGCTGCCGAAGCAGAGGGTGACGACGCATGGGCCGAAAGTGCGTATGGCCGAGCCATTAGCAGCGACCAAAGAGGGGCCGCAAACGGCGTCCCGCCTGTCCTGCTCGGAGGCGGGTATGACGCTCAGTTGGGCGCCGGTGTCACACAGGAAACGCCGCCCAGACGCTTTGTCCCGAATAAACAGCAAGTTGCCCGAGTGGCCGGTGCTCATGGCTGGGAATGAACGCCGGCCCGGCCGTTTCCCGACCTGCCGAAAGTGCACGGGGGCCGGCACGTCCGAGCCTTGTGTCCGAACCTGGCGTGGTAATAACACCACGCCCGGTCAGGTGGAGGCCCCGGCCGTCGTGTCGGAAGTGGGCGGTGCGGCGTGGCGGCCGCCAGTTGCACCGGCAGTTCGGCCTCCAACCGCGCAGGGTGCTCGGGTGTCGTGGGCGTCGCCTCGGACGGCGGCGGGCTCCAGGTAACCGCGCCGATGTGCTGGCCCGCCGAGGAGATCTTATCGGCTTCCCTGGCGAGGGCGCGGGAATCCGTGATCAATGTGCCAGCCAGGGCGAGGCGTACCGGGTGAGGCAGCTGGTGAAGGAACAGCTCACGGAACAGAAAATCCGGAGAGTGCTCACCGAGCAACGAGAGCATATAGTCCATGCGCTCGGACGGGCGCATGTCACGGAGCTCGGGCAGAGCGAGCAGGCGCCGTGCGCGTGCTGCCGGTGAGAGGGCGAAAGCGTCGACGAGGAGTGTCTTCAGCACGTCGTATTTGTCAGCAGCCGGCGGGTGCTCGACGAGGCTCAAGGCGCGGGCCGCGGTGGCGGAACCGAGCGCCGCCACAACATGGTGGAAGCGGGTGTCGTCCGCGGTGATGCCTCGCAGGGCGAACTGAGAGTCCGCCTGAGTGAACCAAACAGCCGCGTGAGCCTCCCAGAATGTAGGCAGTTTAAGCGTCACTGCCGTATCCATGTCGGTAGGTCACCAATGAAGGAACTGCGCTCCAACGCGAGTCGAAAGAATTGACGCGACCAAAGACGGAATTCGTCCGAGTTGCTTTATTGAAACAAAACACCTCAGGTATTCTGACAAGCCCGTTTATCGGGCAGCAATATATATACACATTTATGTCGGGAAGTTTGCCCGGCAAAAGCTATACCGGGCATGCCCAGGTGTCAAGGGCGAGCCTTGGAAAGGCGAGTCTGAACCTGCCCGGGCGTGTTTGGCTGCGGCCTGGCAAGTCGAGGCTGGGCGTGCCCGGGCGCTCTGGACGAGCCCTGGAAAGGCGATAGCGGGCATGCCCGGACGCTCTGGGTGAGCCCTGGAAAGGCGATAGCGGGCATGCCCGGACGCTCTGGGCGAGCCCTGAAAAGGCGATAGCGGGCATGCCCGGACGCTCTGCGCGAGCCCTGGAAAGGCGAGAGTGGGCATGCCCGGGAAAGACGAGACCGGGCGTGCCCGGGAGGTTCGGGCGTGCCCGGGAACAGTGAGTCCGGGCATGCCCGGGAGAGGCGCGTCTGGCCGTGTTCTGGCCGGTGCAAGGCGATTGTGTGCGTCCAGCGGTAACCGCTACACAGCTAGGCCGCACCTCATTTTGTCCAATAAAGTGGTTTAAAAATATTTTTTGATGGTTCTTATGCTTATCGTTAGATGCATAACGTTCGTAGCGAGGTGTGGATATATGGATTGACATCGGATGGTCTGAGATTCGGGATTTAGGAGCTTCGAAGTTTTTTCATTAGGAATATATGCGATTTGTTTTGGGGGGCCCTTAGAGCTAACGGAGGCTCGGATTTTAATTCTGATTCCGGATTTCGCAGTCGCTAGTACGTCTTAACACTCGACAGAAACTGGCCCCGCGAAATTTCCAGGATTTTCGGTAAAATTACTTCAGGGTAAATTTACATAGGAAAACCCCATGCTAAATTTTCGTTGCCGAAGGACTTTCTTTTTTGCGAAATTCATCCTGAATTCGCCTCTAGGAGGATACAGGGGTATCTGTGGATAACGGGAACCTTTATTTGGCGAAATTCGGACTGGTATTGACCGAGTTATTCAAAATATTAACTTATATCAAATAAATCTTTTGAGGTGAAAGCGCGATGACGTCACCACGTCACGCGGCACGAATGCGAACCTGTATCGTTGGAGGTATTGACTTCTATAGGGTTGGTTTTCTAAGGCTTATATCAAAATATTAACTTATATCAAATGGGTCTTTTGAGGTGAAAGTGTGATGACGTCACCACGTCACGCGGCACGAATGCGCGCCTGTGTCGTTGGAGGTACTGACTTCTATAGGGTTGGTTTTCTAAGGCTTATATCAAAATATTAACGAATATGAAATGTCTTTTAAGATGAAAGCGCGATGACGTCACCACGTCACGCGGCACGAATGCGCACCTGTGTCGTTGGAGGTATTGACTTCTATAGGGTTGGTTTTCTAAGGCTTATATCAAAATATTAACTTATATCAAATAAGTCTTTTAAGGTGGAAGCGCAATGACGTCACCGCGTCACGCGGCACGAATGGTTCCATTGTGCACGCTTTCGTTTTATTTCCAAATTAAAATCTGTTTTCACTTTTGCCGTAAAAATGACATCAGTGCATCGAGTGTGGTATCTTATTTGGTGAAATTCGGTCGATTTGAAGTGGTGAAAATAAAATGTGATCGTGGAAAATCGTAGCGAGGGGCCATTTTGAATCGGTTTTCGATTATTGCACCGGATTATTGCACCCTCCCATCACCCTCCCATCACCCTCCCCCATCACCCTCCCATCACCCTCCCATCACCCTCCCATCACCCTCCCATCACCCTGCTCCATCACCCTGCCCCATCACCCTCCCCCATCACCCTGCCATCACCCTCCCATCACCCTGCCATCACCCTCCCATCACCCTCCCATCACCCTCCCATCACCCTCCCACCACCCTGCCATCACCCTCCCATCACCCTCCCATCACCCTTTATTGGACCATTTGACTTCTATAGGGTTGGTTTTCTAAGGCTTATATCAAGATATTAACTTATATCAAATAAGTCTTTTAAGGTGAAAGCGCGATGACGTCACCACGTCACACGGCACGAATGCGCGCCTATGTCGTTGAAGGTATTGACTTATATAGGGTTGGTTTTCTAAGGCTGTAGGCCGCACCTCATTTTGTCGAATAAAGTGGTATTCGGGTGGTTCTGGTATTTGGGACCGCAGGGACAGAAAGTGCAGGTACGGGGTGCCAATCACTCCCCAGCCGGCCCGCTCTGAAGGTTCGGATCGGGACACCGGGATTCATTCCGGTCGCCCGGTCGGCCCGGAGGTGGGGGTGCGCTGTCACGGAACATCAAAACAAACGGCCTGCCGGGGCCGCCCAAAAGTCGGGCGTGAGGGGCGCGTCCACTAATGGAACGCCTCTCGCTTCCCAGATCGAGGGTCACTTGGTCAGGAGAACCTCGTCCCTTCTGGTTGCCTTGCCGTCCCGCCGTGGGCGCTGGCAGGGTGTACTTCAAACTAGGCTTAAGTGTCAAGTGTTAAGTTCCTCCTTGCCTTCGCAAGGGAAAGGCTAGGGTCAAGCTCTTCCAAATTTCCAAACACTAGAAATCGGACGTCTCAAATTAATTAATCAATTGGTTAATACATCTCAGTCGCCCGCGACCTCTCTAGCGCGGGCGTCGAACCAGTTCATTTCCGGTGCGACCGGGCCGAGTATCGGCCTGGCCATGGCCGAAGCCGTTGATTCCGCCGTAGCACGCTAACACGTAGGCTCGTGCGTCCCTGGTCCGCCGGGGCTCCGCGGGTGTCCTACCGTGCCCACGTCGCCATGGCTCACTGAATAAGAGAGTCAGACGTGGTGCCCGGGGACGGAGTTCGCTGTCTAAACATGGTAGCGCTAGGCCAGTGGGACCGCCGGGACCCACGTGCACTCACAAGTTGTTCTGCGCGTGGGCGGCAGTATCAGACCGGGGCGCCCAAACGCTCCCCGGCTAAAGTTCATCCTGGAAGCGCCCACATTGTGGGGACAAACCAAGTCGAGGGCCACGTGGTCAGGAGAACCTCGTCCCTTCCAGTCACACTGTGCCTATCGGCCGGCCTCAAAGACCGAAATTGTGACGGTGTCACCCGAAAAAATGTCGCTGGAGGTATTGACTTGTATAGGGTTGGTTTTCTAAGGCTTATATCAAAATATCAATTTATATCAAATAAATCTTTTAAGGTGAAAGCGCGATGACGTCACCACGTCACGCGGCACGAATGCGCGCCTGTGTCGTTGGAGGTATTGACTTATATAGGGTTGGTTTTCTAAGGCTTATATCAAAATATTAATTTATATCAAATAAATCTTTTAAGGTGAAAGCGCGATGACGTCACTACGTCACGCGGCACGAATGCGCGCCTGTGTCATTGGAGGTATTGACTTATATAGGGTTGGTTTTCTAAGGCTTATATCAAAATATTAATTTATATCAAATAAATCTTTTAAGGTGAAAGCGCGATGACATCACCACATCACGCGGCACGAATGCGCGCCTGTGTCGTTGGAGGTATTGACTTCTATAGGGTTGGTTTTCCAAGGCTCATATCAAAATATTAACTTATATCAAATAAATCTTTTAAGGTGAAAGCGCGATGACGTCACCACGTCACGCGGCACGAATGCATGCCTGTGTCGTCGGAGGTATTGACTTCTATAGGGTTGGTTTTCTAAGGCTTATATCAAAATATTTACTTATATCAAATAAATCTTTTAAGGTGAAAGCGTGATGACGTCACCACGTCACGCGGCACGAATGCGCGCCTGTGTCGTCGGAGGTATTGACTTCTATAGGGTTGGTTTTCTAAGGCTTATATCAAAATATTAACTTATATCAAATAAGTCTTTTAAGGTGGAAACGCGATGACGTCACCGCGTCACGCGGCACGAATGATTCCATTGTGCACGCTTTCGTTTTATTTCCAAATTAAAATCTGTTTTCACTTTTGCCGTAAAAATGACATCAGTGCAGCGAGTGTGGTATCTTATTTGGTGAAATTCGGTCGATTTGAAGTGGTGAAAATAAAATGTGATCGTGGAAAATCGTAGCAAGGGGCCATTTTGAATCGGTTTTCGATTATTGCACCGGATTATTGCACCCTCCCATCGCCCTCCCATCACCCTCCCCCATCACCCTCCCATCACCCTCCCATCATTCGGGTGACACCGTCACAATTTCGGTCTTCGAGGCCGGCCGATAGGCACAGTGTGACCGGAAGGGACGAGGTTCTCCTGACCACGTGGCCCTTGACTTGGTTTGTCCGCACAATGCGGGCGCTTCCAGGATGAACTTTAGCCGGGGAGCGTTTGGGCGCCCCGATGTGATACTGCCGCCCACGCACATAACAACTTCTGAGTGCACGTGGGTCCCGGCGGTCCCACTGGCCTAGCGCTACCATGTTTAGACAGCGAACTCCGTCCCCGGGCACCACGTCTGACTCTCTTATTCAGGGAGCATGGCGACGTGGGCACGGTAGGACACCCGCGGAGCCCCGGCGGACCAGGGACGCGTGAGCCTACGCGTTAGCGTGCTACAGCGGAATCAACGGCTTCGGCCACGGCCGAGCCGATACTCGGCCCGGTCGCCCGGAAATGAACTGGTTCGACGCCCGCGCTAGAGAGGTCGCGGGCGACTGAGATGTATTAACAAACTAGTTAATTAATTTGAGACGTCCGATTTCTAGTGTTTGGAAATTTGGAAGAGCTTGACCCTAGCCTTTCCCTTGCGAGGGCAAGGAGGAACTTAACACATGACACTTAAGCTTAGTTTGAAGTACACCCTGCCAGCGCTCCCGGTGGGACGGCAGGGCAACCAGAAGGGACGAGTTTCTCCTGACCACGTGGCCCTCGATCTGGGAAGCGAGAGGCGTTCCATTAGTGGATGCGCCCCTCACGCCCGACTTTTGGGCGGCCCCGGCAGGCCGTTTGTTTTGACATTCCGTGACAGGCCCCGCACCCCCACCTCCGGGCCGACCGGGCGACCAGAATGAATCCCGGTGTCCCGATCCGAACCTTCAGAGCGGGCCGTCTGCGGAGTGCCAAGCACCCCGTACCTGCACTTTCCGTCCCTGCGGTCCCAAATACCGGAACCACCCGAATACCACTTTATTCGACAAAATGAGGTGCGGCCTACAGCCTTAGAAAACCAACCCTATATAAGTCAATACCTCCAACGACACAGGCACGCATTCGTGCTGCGTGACGTGTTGACGTCATCGCGCTTTCACCTTAAAAGACTTATTTGATATAAGTTAATATCTTGATATAAGCCTTAGAAAACCAACCCTATAGAAGTCAAATGGTCCAATAAAGGGTGATGGGAGGGTGATGGGAGGGTGATGGGAGGGTGATGGGAGGGTGATGGCAGGGTGATGGGAGGGTGATGGCAGGGTGATGGGAGGGTGATGGCAGGGTGATGGGGGAGGGTGATGGGGGAGGGTGATGGCGCAGGGTGATGGGGCAGGGTGATGGGAGGGTGATGGGAGGGTGATGGGAGAATGATGGGAGAGGGTAATGGGAGGGTGCAATAATCCGGTGCAATAATCGAAAACCGATTCAAAATGGCCCCTCGCTACGATTTTCCACGATCACATTTTATTTTCACCACTTCAAATCGACCGAATTTCACCAAATAAGATACCACACTCGCTGCACTGATGTCATTTTTACAGCAAAAGTGAAAACAGATTTTAATGTGGAAATAAAACGAAAGCGTGCACAATGGAATCATTCGTGCCGCGTGACGCGGTGACGTCATCGCGTTTCCACCTTAAAAGACTTATTTGATATAAGTTAATATTTTGATATAAGCCTTAGAAAACCAACCCTATAGAAGTCAATACCTCCGACGACACAGGCGCGCATTCGTGCCGCGTGACGTGGTGACGTCATCGCGCTTTCATCTTAAAAGACATTTGATATAAGTTAATATTTTGATATAAGCCTTAGAAAACCAACCCTATAGAAGTTTTTCGGGTGACACCGTCACAATTTCGGTCTTCGAGGCCGGCCGATAGGCAAAGCGTGACCGGAAGGGACGAGGTTCTCCTGACCACGTGGCCCTTGACTTGGTTTGTCCGCACAATGTGGGCGCTTTCAGGATGAACTTTAGCCGGGGAGCGTTTGGGCACCTCGGTCTGATACTGCCGCCCACGCGCAGAACAACTTGTGAGTGCACGTGGGTCCCGGCGGTCCCACTGGCCTAGCGCTACCATGTTTAGACAGCGAACTCCGTCCCCGGGCACCGGCACCTACTCCCGGAAGTTTGAGAGATCAGCAGTGCCGGGCACGGTAGGACACCCGCGGAGCCCCGGCGGACCGGGGATGCGCGAGCCTACGCGTTAGCGTGCTACGGCGGAATCAACGGCTTCGGCCACGGCCGGGCCGATACTCGGCCCAGTCGCCCGGAAATGAACTGGTTAGACACCCGCGCTAGAGAGGTCGCGGGCGACTGAGATGTATTAACAAATAATTAATTAATTTGAGACGTCCGATTTCTAGTGTTTGGAAATTTGGAAGAGCTTGACCCTAGCCTTTCCGTTGCGAGGGCAAGGAGGAACTTAACACTTGACCCTTAAGCTTAGTTTGAAGTACACCCTGCCAGCGCCCACGGCGGGATGGCAGGGCAACCAGAAGGGACGAGGTTCTCCTGACCACGTGGCCCTCGATTCGGGTGACACCGTCACAATTTCGGTCTTCGAGGCCGGCCGATAGGCAAAGTGTGACCGGAAGGGACGAGGTTCTCCTGACCACGTGGCCCTTGACTTGGTTTGTCCGCACAATGTGGGCGCTTTCAGGATGAACTTTAGCCGGGGAGCGTTTGGGCGCCCCGGTCTGATACTGCCGCCCACGCGCAGAACAACTTGTGAGTGCACCTCGGTCCCGGCGGTCCCACTGGCCTAGCGCTACCATGTTTAGACAGCGAACTCCATCCCCGGGCACCACGTCTGACTCTCTTATTCAGGGAGCATGGCGACGTGGGCACGGTAGGACACCTGCGGAGCCCCGGCGGACCAGGGACGCGCGAGCCTACGCGTTAGCGTGCTACGGCGGAATCAACGGCTTCGGCCACGGCCGAGCCGATACTCGGCCCGGTCGCCCGGAAATGAACTGGTTCGACGCCCGCGCTAGAGAGGTCGCGGGCGACTGAGATGTATTAACAAATTAGTTAATTTATTTGAGACGTCCGATTTCTAGTGTTTGGAAATTTGGAAGAGCTTGACCCTAGCCTTTCCCTTGCGAGGGCAAGGAAGAACTTAACACTTGACACTTAAGCTTAGTTTGAAGTACACCCTGCCAGCGCTCCCGGTGGGACGGCAGGGCAACCAGAAGGGACGAGGTTCTCCTGACCACGTGGCCCTCGATCTGGGAAGCGAGAGGCGTTCCATTAGTGGACGCGCCCCTCACGCCCGACTTTTGGGCAGCCCCGGCAGGCCGTTTGTTTTGACGTTCCGTGACAGGCCCCGCACCCCCACCTCCGGGCCGACCGGGCGACCGGAATGAATCCCGGTGTCCCGATCCGAACCTTCAGAGCGGGCCGGCTGGGGAGTGCCAAGCACCCCGTACCTGCACTTTCCGTCCCTGCGGTCCCAAATACCTGAACCACCCGAATACCACTTTATTCGACAAAATGAGGTGCGGCCTACAGCCTTAGAAAACCAACCCTATATAAGTCAATACCTCCAACGACAGGTATTGACTTATATAGGGTTGGGAGGGTGATGGGTGATGGGAGGGTGATGGGGGAGGGTGATGGGAGGGTGCAATAATCCGGTGAAATAATCGAAAACCGATTCAAAATGGCCCCTCGCTACGATTTTCCACGATCACATTTTATTTTCCCCACTTCAAATCGACCGAATTTCACCAAATAAGATACCACATTCGATGCAGTGATGTCATTTTTACGGCAAAAGTGAAAACAGATTTTAATTTGGAAATAAAACGAAAGCGTGCACAATGGACCCATTCGTGCCGCGTGACGCGGTGACGTCATCGCGCTTCCACCTTAAAAGACTTATTTGATATAAGTTAATATTTGTCACCAAAGCAACTCGGGCGAATTCCGTCTTTGGTTGCGTCAATTCTTTCGACTCGCGTTGGAGCGCAGTTCCTTCATTGGTGACCTACCGGCATGGATACGGCAGTGACGCTTAAACTGCCTACCTTCTGGGAGGCTCACGCGGCTGTTTGGTTCGCTCAGGCGGACTCTCAGTTCGCCCTGTGAGGCATCACCGCAGACGACACCCGCTTCCACCATGTTGTGGCGGCGCTCGGTTCTGCCACCGCGGCCCGCGCCTTGAGCCTCCTCGAGCACCCGCTGGCTGCTGACAAATACGACGCGCTGAAGACACTCCTCCTCGACGCTTTCGTCCTCTCACCGGCAGCACGCGCACGGCGCCTGCTCGCTCTGCCCGAGCTCGGCGACACGCGCCCTTCAGAGCGCATGGACTATATGCTCTCGTTGCTCGGTGAGCACTCTCCGGATTTTCTGTTCTGCGAGCTGTTCCTTCGCCAGCTGCCTCACCCGGTACGCCTCGCCCTGGCTGGCACGTTGATCACGGATTCCCGCGCCCTCGCCAGGGAAGCCGATAAGATCGCCTCGGCGGGCCAGCACATCGGCGCGGTTACCTGGAGCCCGCCGCCGTCCGAGGCGACGCCCACGATGCCCGAGCGCCCTGCGCGGTTGGAGGCCGAACTGCCGGTGCAACTGGCGGCCGCCACGCCGCACCGCCCGCTTCCGACACGATGGCCGGGGCCTCCACCTGACCGGGCGTGGTGTTATTACCATGCCAGGTTCGGACACAAGGCTCAGACGTGCCGGCCCCCGTGCACTTTCGGCAGGTCGGGAAACGGCCGGGCCGGCGTTCATTCCCAGCCATGAGCGCCGGCCACTCGGGCAACTTGCTGTTTATTCGGGACAAAGCGTCTGGGCGGCGTTTCCTGTGTGACACCGGCGCCCAACTGAGCGTCATACCCGCCTCCGAGCAGGACAGGCGGGACGCCATTTGCGGCCCCGCTTTGGTCGCTGCTAATGGCTCGGCCATACGCACTTTCGGCCCACGCGTCATCACCCTCTGCTTCGGCAGCCAGCATTTTCAATGGACTTTTGTGACCGCCTGCGTCCCCATGGCTTTGCTGGGCACCGACTTCCTCTGCGCGCACGGGCTGCTGGTCGACGTCAAACGTCGTCGCCTTGTCAACGCCGAGACCTTCAGCTCCCTGGTGTGCACGATGAGCAGCTCCGCGCCGACCGAACTGGTGTGCGCCCTCCCGGCAGCGAACGAGTTCGCTCGCCTGCTCACGGAATTCCCGGCCCTCACGCGGCCGACGTTTTCGGCCGTCGCGGTGCGGCACGGGATCGAGCACCACATACCCACTACGGGCCCGCCGGTCTACGCCAGGGCCCGCCGCCTCGACCAGGCCAAGCTCGCCGTGGCGAAGGCCGAGTTCGACGCGTTGGAGCACCTCGGCATCGTGCGGCGCTCCGATAGCGCGTGGGCCTCGCCACTGCACATCGTGCCAAAGCCGGGGGGTGGCTGGCGCCCGTGTGGCGACTACCGCCGTCTCAACGACGCTACCACCCCCGACAGGTACCCGATCCCGCATATTCAGGACTTTCCCGCCCGTTTGGCGGGACGGGTCATCTTTTCGAAAATTGACCTGATACGGGGCTACCACCAGGTACCTGTCCGGGCGGCCGACGTCCCAAAGACGGCCGTCATCATGCCGTTCGGCCTGTTCGAATTTTTGCAGATGCCGTTTGGCCTCAAGAACGCGGCCCAGGCGTTCCAGCGCTTGATGGACGGCGTGCTGCGCGACCTGCCGTTTCTTTTTGTCTATCTGGACGATATCCTCGTCGCCAGTACGTCCCGCGCCGAGCACCTCCTCCACCTCCGAACACTGTTCGGTCGCCTCAGCGAGCATGGCTTAATTGTCAACCCGGTCAAATGCCACTTCGGCGCGACGACCGTTGACTTTTTGGGCCACCGCATCACCAAGACCGGGGCCGTGCCGCTGCCGACCAAGGTCGAGGCCATCACCACGTTCCCGCGTCCCCGTTCCATCAAGGCCCTCCAAGAGTTCCTCGGCATGGTGAATTTTTATCACCGATTCGTGCCCCGCGCTGCTCAGCTCATGCGGCCCCTTTACGAGGCCCTCCGGGGCAAGCCAGCCAAGCATGACATTGTTTGGTCCACGGCCATGGACGCGGCCTTCGCCAGCGCCAAACGGGCCCTCGCCGACGCAACGCTGCTGGCTCACCCGGTGCTCAACGCGCCCATTGCCCTCACTACGGACGCCTCCAACTACGCGGTGGGCGCCGTCCATGAGCAATGGGTGGACGGGGTTTGGCAGCCACTCGCTTTTTTCAGCCGGCAACTCCGGCCGAACGAGTTAAACTACAGCACGTTCGACCGCGAGCTGCTCGGGCTATTCCTGGCCGTTCGCCATTTCCGACACCTCCTGGAGGGCCGCCCGTTCACGGCTTTCGTCGACCACAAGCCGTTGGTCTACGCAATGGCTGAGGTCACGGAGCCGTGGTCAGCCCGCCAGCAGTGCCACCTCTCCGCCGTGTCGGAGTTCACCACGGACATCCGGCACGTCGCCGGCAAAGACAATGCCGTGGCCGACTGTTTTTCTTGGGCCAGTGCGAATGCGGTCCACCTCGGCGTGGACTTCGCGCTCATGGCGGCCGACCAGACCACCGACGCCTCGGTGCAGGCACTCCGTGCGGCTGAGAAAAACGAGGTTTAGCCCGTAGGGACGGACGGACGGACAACCCGAAAACATAATGCCTAAGCCAAAAATGTAAAATTGATTAAAATTAAAATATTCAATTCAATTGAAAGCGAAAAATTTATTCTAAAATTCTTAACATTTTCTACAGCGCGAAGCCGAGCTAGATGTGAGGCAGGAGCACCAGCCCAGAGGGGAGAGCAGTACTCCATCAAGCTTTGGATGAAAGCTTTTTATGTGGTGAGAAGCTTGGGTATGCCAAGGAAAGATTTTGCACGACAGAGGATGCCCAGTCGGCGACTAGATTTGGAGGCCAGCTTGGAAACGTGGCTTTTCCAGGATTTTAAAGGTCGGAAAAAATTCCAGAAGTTTACTGCCGTTGATGCAGCGGCTATTACACCACCTTATTTCACAGGTTATCTCAGCAACCATCAAATGCCTCTTGGTGGTTGTACACCCTCTCCGCAACACAAGTCGGGGCCCAAATCCTCCCCCATTCTTCTCTGCTGCCTGGATTCGTCAGAGCA